>NW_022282163.1:7698-8350 GCF_004355925.1 Anarrhichthys ocellatus
ACACACACACACACACACACACACACACACACACACACACACACACAGTGTACTCTGTCTCTCAGGTTGCACTGCCAAAAGGATTTCTTTGTTTTGTAGTAGATGCACACAGGAATAGCCACGTCTAAATCCCTATGGGTATGGCACCCAAATTGTCAGGTGTTAAGTTGCAACACGGTCACGCTGATGAGACGCTCCACCTGTCTAGGATTTCAGATGTGAAGAGAGCACTTTGTGCCACGCACTCTGTCGGCTGAAAGGGTACGAGGTGTTCCTGCTCTAAATACACAGTGTCCAGGCACCACTGCTGAGTATGTTCTGTGTGGGGAAAACTTCATAATCTACTCCTCTAAAATATATTTGGCAGAGGAGCAGCCGATGAAGCTGTTTGAAGCAACACAGGCTTAATTGGACCTACTTATTGGTGTATTTACTGTAACTGGCGTTTCATGTCTTTGAAGCTTTTAGTGTTCCATCTCCATCTCAACAATGCTGGGCTACCTTTGATCTGGTGCTCGAAATTGGAGCGCAAATGTCTTATTGGGGAGCACCATTTCTTTGTCGCAGGGATATGAACAGTACATATAGAGTCTGACACACTCTATACACACACACACACACACACACACACACACACACACACACACACACA
>NW_022282164.1:0-7593 GCF_004355925.1 Anarrhichthys ocellatus
ATATATATATATATTACTTGCAGAGCATTCATAGAATACAACTATAATCATGACTTCATTTTGCAGTGAGTTACTGGTATAGAAATGGGCTGAGGACATCGGCTAATGTAAAACCGTAGTTCTGAAAAGCAAACATACTTGTTGCTTAACTTGTTGAACTTTGAAAATTCCTAGCATACATCTCCGTCTATTCCAATCCAAACCAGTACCATATAATAATTTTCTATTTAATAGAAGCCCTGCGATTGTACATTCCCCCCTGACCCAGTTTCATGACAATTTCTAAAGAAGCCTTCACAGCATGAGTTCTGCCTCCCATGACTTTTTCCTCAAATGCAATTTCTATCGTATACTGTCAGGCTAGCATGGTTGGTTACATTTGAAAACCAGCCTGCAGCCACTGAACCCTTTTGACAGAGATCCCTTTAGCAGCGGCCCAAATGTGGAGGCCAGTGTACCCCAGAGGAAATGGATGAGACATATGCATTGTTCATCACTGAATGCTTTTCACTCTGCTGTTGAGTCTATATGTGTAGCTGATGGTACCAGGAAGCAACACATTCACTTTGCCAGGAAACTTGGCCCCAGTTGGACTTCAGCTGTTCAAAGCACTGCAGTGAGTTTATGTAAATCGGAGTACTATGAAACTTCTAACCAAAGCATCTGAAAATGTCCTCTTAAACAGCTCACACCAAAAGATTGGCAGAAGATGAGATGAATAAACTAAGTGCTTAAATGTGGATTATTGATGCCCGAGGGGCTATTACATCACAAATTTGAATAAACGGAATCAAAAGTGTCAAAAATTAACTCGAATATCATTTCCTCTAACTAAAACATTTTGTAATGAAGTCATTAAAAAGCTACAACATCACAGATGAATACAACCTTTTGCACCTGCTGTTTTGGGAGTTGACGGGTGGAATAATTAGACCGATTTTTGTACTGTGTGGTGTTTGTTAGTGAACAACAAAGACTTCGAAAGTTTAAACATCAGCGATTAGGTTACATAAAGTATCAGGCAACACTTTGAGAATGATCACAACTACCTTCAAACCAGCCGAGACATGCTAACTGAGCTGCATTTTTAGTAGTACAAAGAGCATGAATATTTCATGTTTGTTATCTACAATGTAAGGCTTGTGTGTTTTATTCCACTCAGAGGTGGATGCAGTGAGGGTGAAGAAATGCATTGTTACAGTTTATTTGTGCTCTGCGCCTCTGGCTTTACGGAGTGCTGTACCAGAGCAGACGGCTTACTGTCGATAAGCACCTATGCATTTCCTTCAGTATATCACTTATCTGTGGCCGTACTACTGCAAGATGTGTTGCACAGCAACGGAGGATTTTGGATATGATAAATGAATTGATTAAATAATTTAGTGACTTGTAAATGCAGAGCTCTCCTGTGATGCATCAGTTGACTGTATTTTAAAGAGTGGTTTATGGTGAGTAGGATGAAAGTAATTAATATTTGCAAAATGGAAAATCAAAAAAGGCATGCCTCTTAAAGGTTTGGTTTAGTTTTAGTTGAAGAGAAACTCCTCCTGTATAGTCTGTTATCACACAACACTGCATTACTTGCTAGAATGTGTTATGCATAGTGAATACATTTGTCTTGCTGTGGCTTCAATGTCAACTAAGTTGGATGCAAATGCACACTGACTGAGTTCAAGTTCATGGTCATGCTCTAACCGAAATGTTGTTTCACTCAATCAAAGCTGAAAGTGAAAGCTTCTCTGAAATAAAACCGGCTGCACCCAGTAAACCAAAATACACTGCCCTTCTCATATTTCTCCTGGTCCGATAGTGTCTTTACTGGCTTTATACATACCAAGGAGGTTTATCAGAATGCAGCTCTGCTTACAGCTTCAGATTATTCTGTATGAAAAACATTGTTGGGCAGGTGAGAATAAATCAACAGATTGAGTTCCAGTTTCAGGTCATTATTCTACCACAGAGCTTCTTTAGTTTGTCATGAAAGGCTAATGTGTCATTTTATACTAAAATTGTGACTACAGAAAGAACAAAATCTTGCTGTAGTTCTGACATTCTGGATCACGTTGAAGTCGAGGCTGAGCTCCTCACAATGACTAACTTGACAGTGGTGAGAAAAGGTTCGTCTCAAGACAGAGGCTACCGTCACTCAGAAATGGCAGGCATATCTAAAGACGATACCAAATGAAAAGCTAAAACTAAACATATAAAATCTTCTTCTACAGAACCTTCGAGGACTGTGTCGTCCCCTGCATGGGAGACAGTCCCGGCTGATTCCCAAGCACTTCAACAAGGGGCCACACTTTTAGCTTTACTTATAAGACAAATCACACTACTACGCCTAACTTGAAAATAAAAAAGTCTATGTGGCGCTCACAACTGACTGATCAACATGTGGTGACATAACTTATCAAGATATAAAACCCATTTAGCCTGTGACTCCCACTCAGACGTCTAGGGCGTTATGAGCCCTCTTGCCATCAACTCAGCCCGTACAGCTGAACAAACCTAAGCCAGGGTTACTGGAGCACAGCCCATACGTGCCACCCTGTGCCACTTACTCCCAGTGTAGCTGATTAGAAGGATTTGCTAAAAACTTGGACACTACTTGGAAACTACTCCAAAGCTTTGTCAGCAAGCATGGAAAGCGACAGACGGAGGCTAAAAAACAGACCTCAGCGCTGCTGTGACAGTAACTGGCAACCCAGAGAGGAAATTTGCATGCAAAAAAATCCTCAGACAGCACCAAATATAAATCAGGGAGCAAGAGCTTTAAAGTGTGGGAGTAGAGGGAGATATTACAACCGGATGGACGGATAGACAGACTGGGTAAGGAGGGGGAGGAGGGGTGAAGGAACCCATTTCCAGAGGGCTGCAGAGCTTTTTAATTCCAGTTTTTCTGACTTTTCTGTGAGAGCCTTCAGCTTCTTGCTCATCACTTAAAGCCATCTTTCACTGAGGATATGATGGCGAAGCCTCTTGGCAGGCCCAGTAAACCATAGCTAAACTGTGCCTGGCTAGGCGTTTCACTTGACCCTAAACACACATGTTTTATGTATGGCGGTGGCTACACTCGTTTCAATGCAACTTTTGTCATGCGATCATGGCATGACGCATTAACTATCAAGTCTATACAAACCAGGACAGACCCCAGACCTGCAGCCTGATTCCTGTTAACGTACTGCTGATGAAAACACATTTCCTCATTTTGCTGCTCTAAAATAAAAGCTTTAAATTAACAAAATAAATGGGGACTTTTATTGTGAAGAATTTATAGGAAGAAGAGCTTTGGTAGCAGCTATTTTTCAATAAATCAAGTATACTAAAACTGAAGAGGAAGAGTAAGCAGCTAAAATTATGGGGGACTTTAATTGTGAGTAATATATCGGAAACCAAATATGTTTAATCACCATTTTACAGTTGCGCCTTTGATGTCCGAGAGTCAAATTTGTCCATAACTCCAAAGCAATACTTGGAATGTTTACACAGAAAACAAGACAACATAGCGCTTCTTGAATATGAAAGAACCAAGATTGTATCTTCACAGACTGTAATTATAACATGTTGTGATATGAGTCTGATATCAGGCGAGGAACTAAGTGCAAACCCAACACAATCCCTTCAACTCCACCTCCAACTAGACACAACATGCCTTTACCTTTCACATCGTGTCCAGGAGTGACATCATTATATCTACACTATATTGTATGATCCTGCACCTTGCAGTTTAAGTGGCTCACTGGGTAGAGAGGGTCGTCCGGCAACCCCAAGGTCGGCGTTTCGATCCTTGGCTGCTATGTGTCCTATGCTGAAGTGTCCCTGAGCAAGACACTGAACCCCTAACTGCTCCCCGGGTGCTTCTCAGTAGCCCACTGCTCCCAATAAGGTAGGGATGGGTTAAATGCAGAGGACAAATTTCGTATATGTATATAACAATAAACTTAAAACTTAAGTACAATGCAGAAAGCAGTGTTACCTGTGTGTAGCAGGGCTCAAAGTAAGGGTGTGGGGGTCAGGGTGGTAGATGGGCTTGTAGGTAGTCTGACTTTCATTGAAGAGGAGACTGTCCTTTCAAAAGGAATGACCAAAACCACACCTGTTTATGTTGAAGTGACAGCGCCCTCTAGAGGTCGTAGTTATGTCGGGTAACTGATGCGTTTTCGCCTCTTTTGAAAGGCACAGCCAAGTGGTGTCTTCCGACCATAAAACTCTGTGTAATTCTAAAGGACATGGACACGTGGCACATTGTTTAAGTTGGAGGAATTGTTTTGCAGGAAACTTGCAGTCACAGACCTGCAATTAAATTGTGCCTTGCTATAAAAATAAGGATACATTGTAGTTGAATAGTTCATAGTTTTTTTTTTTTTTTTAATTACAGTAATTGATTAATGCTGGAACATCTTGGCCCAGATTTTATCTGTGCACCGTGATAATAGAAGACATTGAGTTGTGTTGTATCAAGCTGACAGACAAACTAACAGGTGCAAGAATGCACAGTACCTATATTTGTGAGGTGATGAACAGAAAGACATGGGGTGAAATAAAGGGAATTTTACTGACAATTTACAATATGGCTGTTTCAGTGCCATCGCAAAATCAGATGAGGGCTATATGGCGTAGAATAGAGCATAAACATTGCACCAGCATCGGGTTTACATGCAGTACAAACAATGAAAAACTCATACTAAACATCATCCCCCACAGGAGTAGAGTTAACAGAGCTGCCCCTCTGCAGTTTGCTTTTTCATCAACGCTTCACCTTGTGTCTCCTCCAGCTCGGAGGAGGACACTTCTTGTTTGTTTGCAAATGTAAAAAACTGGCGACAGCTCCACCTGTGCTGGTAAATATTTCCATTTCAAAATTGAACAAGATGCAAGTTTGCTCAAGTTAAGCCCAGGTACACATGGGGCACAGTAATGTGTCACACCATCTGCTCTCCTCTCAGCTCAAACCCAGGAAGTAGATGAGTGCCTCTTTTGTCTCTTCCTCCTATTGTTAAACATGTACCATACCTCTATTCCCACAGCCTGCAGATATAAACTTATTTTCAACTTTGGAAGCCCCCTATGGAATCCACACATTGGATCTGCTTGAGAGGGTCCTAAATAATCCGTACATGCCAGAAGGTTTTGAAACAGCTGCGCCAAAAAGGAATTAATAAAGGCTGTTTAGTGAGAAATAATGAAAAATGACTAAAGTGATTTTCTCTAAATCCACATACCGATATGCATTGCCTGAAAAGTTGAGATTTATCAATAATCACCTCTCTAGATTAGGATCAAGTGTAGTGTTTCACTTCAAACTTGTATCTGTGGATTCCCTAAATGTAGGCTTAAAACACACGTACAACTCATGGTTTGTTGTTTTCTCTGACTTTGTACTGCAAGATAACATAAATAATTTCAGAGTGCTATAAAAGATTAACAAATCATTGTATAATGAGTATTGATCACAGCTTGGTGTTCACTGAGATGTAATCGGCTTGTTCTCTGTTGCCTTGTTTTCTACGGATGGCGCTCGTGTTTGCAAATGCTGTGTTGATTATCTATGCATGACAATTTCAAAAGAAAGTCGAGCTCAAGTATTTTTACTAGAATTAGGTTGAGGATGTTTTTGAGTTATTTAACTAAATGCTTTGCCGCATGCAAAAACAGACACTAGCATATGTCCACAGTGTGTCGGAGAGGAGGGAGCAATACCAGTGCAGATGCGGATATTTGTTGCGACTGCCTGAGAGCAATACATACATAAATAAATCAGTAAAAAAGTATAATTACATGACTCAAAGGACTACAAGTAAAATATCTCCATACAGCAGAGAAACAGACAGGAAAGCCGGATCTGTGCTCTTTAAGGCTTTGAACATGTAGCCACCACGCTCTAGTGAAAATCAAAGTAGAAGAAAGGCTCGCCTACAGCTGTAGTAAGTGTGTTTCCCTAAGGCAATCAGAACAATAACACAAATAGAAAACTGCGCTCTGCAAATATTGATAAGGAAAAGATACAAACACATACAGTGCCGGAACCCAAAGTGCTTTGGACCTCACCAGGTTTCTGAAAATCAATAGAACAAAATACTTAACTCCTCAATAACTGCACATTTTTATTGCAAGGCGGAAATGTGTTTCCGTTACAAACTGATGCAAAACGGAGGATAGACAGCCCTTAAGCAGAAGAAAATCTTGATATTTCTATAGAACACAAAATGTGGACCTCACTAAACATGGACACCAGACAAGACCACAAAAAAAGGCTTTGCATTTGTCCTTTTCTTGAGACAATATTTTTGAATGGAAAACCTCTTCTTTTGTGTCCCACTACAGTTTCTACTCTTGGAGGCATTCGGTCCCTTCTCTAATCTATCTACAGCAGGGGTCGGCAACCTTTTTAATGTGAAGTTCCCCTTTTCATTTTTATTGTTAATCAGTGTGCCATATCAACATTATGGTTAACATTACCATTAATGTTCACACCACATCAACATTTTAATCTCCAACAGATCTGTTTTATTCCATCCATAAAGGCAACTTGCATAGCAACATTTAAAACATTGTTCTCCCATAAACAGGAATTATTATATCTAAGAGCACTATACAAGAAGGCTGGTATCCTTATGAAAACATCCACATCTGACAAGCTAAGATACGATAAAATAGGACTTTAATAATCCCGAAGAAAATTATTGTGCCAGAGTTTGATTAAAGATTGCATTAGAAGAATAACAGAAAACAATAGAATGAAAATAAACATATATGAACAATAGAATAACACTTATTAAGTGTAAAAGAAGTAATACTGATAACATTGCAAAATAGAACAGAATAGCAGTAAGAGTAAGGTAAATAAATAAAATAAAAAAGTAAATTGCAACAACAAAGATATACAAGTGTATAAGACCAGTGTAATATTGAGCATGATATTGTGAGTGATATTGTCAATGGTATTGAAAAGTAGTAAAATTATGTTGCACATAGTATAATACAAATAATATTGCACATGACATTTATTATTGCACAATTTTGAAATAAATGATATTGCCCATGTGGTTATTATTGTTATAAGTGTCCGATGATTTAGCTGTCCTTCCTGCAGAAGGGGGAGGAGTTATATGGTTTGATGTCCCCTGGTAGAAAAGACGTCCTGTGCTGTTCTGTTTTTCACCTCAGTGGTCTCAGTCTATAGGGATGAAGCTGCTCTGAAGTGACTTCAGTGTGGCGTGCAGGGGATGAGAGGCATTGTCCAGAATACTGAGTAATTTCCTCAGCATCCTACTGTGCTTTGAAATCCTTACCCTACCAACCTTCCACCAATCCACCACCAAAAAAAGAATGTAACAAGTAGAAGCCAATTGGAGGCAGAGTAGGGCGGGTCTTCACGGATGTGGAAATAAAATCAATAAAACCAGCTGAAAATAGCTGTGCATGAGTTAATTTGGCATGCGGAGGAGAGGGCACTTCAACATTTACAAAAAAAATGAAAAACTCTGTTATTATGTATGTATGTGTATATATGTATGTATGTGTGTATATGTATATATATGTGTATATGTGTATGTGTGTATATATACATATGTATATGTGTGTGTATATATACAT
>NW_022282165.1:0-8326 GCF_004355925.1 Anarrhichthys ocellatus
GCTCTGGGAGTTAAACTCTTCTCGTGCAGGAGGGATTCCCAGGAATCGGTGCTGAAATCACTTTCTGTTGATGCAAAAACCAACGTTTTCCTGCTGCTGCTCATTACGTTAAAAGTATTTTAATACTTTTATTGTGAAGCGAGCACAGGAAACACAATACATCTTTCTCCGTGGTTACCTCGGAGAAAGATACGTCTACAAGAAAGGCCGGTTATTGATTGACTTCTTTCATTAAAGCATCGTGGGTTTGTTTGGCTGCGCTGTAAACAGATGCACCAGCTGCTCTGCTGTTGTGTTTCTGACAAAGTAGCTGCTCAAAGAATCACAAAGTGAAAGTGTTTCTCCAGGACTGCCACCTGACGGTTACGGTGAAGTGAGGAGTAGATAGAAGTCCCATCGATGTCTTCCTGTGTGACAAAAACTACTTTAAGCACACGAATGACTTTAGAGGTTCATGTCGCTGTGTTTACAAGAAGAGGTTGCCCATCTCTGTTTTTTTAATAAAGATAAAGAAAGTTTTGTACGTGCAAAATGACTTTTAATCAACAGAAAAAAATATCCTCTCATGAAGACAAACATTTTAAAACACGTTCGATGCAAAGAGGACGCATTAATCATCATAAATAAAGTGAGTGTGGTTGGGAAGAGAGCGTGAGAGCAGAGATGAGCGGTGGATATTTAGTCACCTTTGTTGCACTCTAGCTAAATGTCAACTCCATCCACTTGCATGAGACTGAAGGCTTCACTTCACAGCTCAAATATATTTAATAATCTCTCTCCCACAAGGCTGGTTTTAAACACAACTTCCTGTAAATCAGCACCACGTTGCACAACAACGCCACCCAACACAGCAAAACAATATCTGCATGTTTAGAAACTGATGGATTCATAAATGCAACGTCTCCATTCGACACCGTTTTTATTCTTTTTGCAGGAAACGTCGACCTTTGAGAGTTGCAAACACCATCATTAGAAAGGTGTTCAGCAATTATGGTGTATTCGTCGTGTGTTTTCTGTCACTTAGCAGAAGTTCTGCTAATGCACATCAGTTGCTGAGGCTAATGGATTTTTCTGAAGAACTGCTTTTGTTTTTTTTTCGACGCTGAATGGCAGAGCGCCTTTGGCTTAGATTCAGTGTGAGCCAGTAGCTGATTATTTTGAGTCCTTTCATATGTTTTTGGGTGAGAGAACGCTTTTCTTTTTTTTTTTTTTTTGCACAGATGAAAATATGGAGCTTGAAGCAGACGGGGACAAAACACTCACAAAATTAAAAAAAACGGTGGAGGATGGAAAAGGAAAACGTCTCCGTCCTGTGACGCTGCTGTCAGATTCCAACTGTGGGAGAGAAGTTAAAACACATTTGCTGGTGCAAATCGAGAACATTTTCCAATACGCAACGGCAAAGTATGACTTCAAAGAAGACCTTCATGCCCAAAGAGATCAGAACGAGGAGACGGAAACAGAAGATATCTAATCCAACTGTTCATTTGAACTAAACCTGCAATCAGAAGAGTCAAGAACATTCAAGCAAAAGATCTCTTCACTACCAATTCTGCAAAATCAAATGACAGCAGCAGAGCGACAGAGCTGTGGAAACTGGCTAATGTGCTCGGATAGTTCATGTCGTTTGGGCTCAGTTTAGGTTTTCAAGAAGCGTTACTGTTCCTGGCTTTCTCTGCAGATGTGGAACTATCGATTATCAGGCCCCTCTTTGGAAAACAGGGTCTTCTCTTATCTGGGTTTTTCCTGCATACAGAGTTTTATGTGTGACTGTGTTTCCCGTTAACGTTACCGCTACCACGATCATTCGTATGGAGAGGTGGTCGATGTGTTAATATAGTTTTAAATCGGCAGCTGCCGGTGGATGCGCTCTATGTGCCACCATGTGAGCCTGAACGCTGTTTGTGCTGCGATTACAACATCAGTGTGCGTTTTTAGCATTTGATGTATTATATTTAGTGAACTTTTTCCCCCACTTTCCTGATGACGTTAGAGCAAGCAAACATTCTGTTTGGAGACCCACAGAGCTCATTCACCTTGAAGCTCAACCATGTGTGAATACATGAAATACTTAAGTGCACATGCATGCGAACATGAACACCTACAGGTGATCACATCTCCTTTTTAAAAAGACACACAAGATACAAACTAGTGGACTCACAAAGATCCCTGGCCCCAAATGAGCTCTTGTTTAGCTCCCAACCACAATAGATTTTCAATACTTGCAGAGCCAGAAGCACAGACAAAGAAATGCAAATACATGAAACCCTGTGATGGAGACTGCAGCTTCTCCACCATGACAGCCAGAGGACAAACATCTTCTCCCCCTCCTCTGTCTCCTGACCTTGTTCAGTAAAGAAAAGAAGGAGCGGAGGAGGGGAAGAAGACATGTGCCGGATAACTAACGGCCGGGGTTTCATGAGGTAATGTTTGCATTCAGAGCAGACTCGGCAATAGAAAGGATATTAGCTCATGCGCTGAACATAAGACCGGCTCCAGACCTGGCCCGGCGCTGAACATAAGACCGGCTCCAGACCTGGCCCGGCGCTGAACATAAGACCGGCTCCAGACCTGGCACGGCGCTGAACATAAGACCGGCTCCAGACCTGGCCCGGCGCTGAACATAAGACCGGCTCCAGACCTGGCCCGGCTCCAACCAGAGGAGATGAGGACGGTGCACGTCATCCCTTCTGGGCCCTCATTTATCAAAGCATTCGTAGAACAAGTTCTAAATGTGTGTGTAGGAACTGTCCGTGAGAAAAGTGATGTTTATCAAACAAAATAGGCACCTTTTATTATCTGCATGAGATGCACCGGCTTTTAAATAACTACTGTGTAAACCCACACAGCATTATTACACACACAGACTTTAAATAAAGACAGAGGAGGGAGGGTGGGAGTACAGGTGGGATGGGTCAAACAAACACAGGACTTTCACCCAGGAGACCACTGTTTGTGTCCTGTAACTGTTGGTTTGCTACGTAACTGCAGAACTCACATACGCCAGTTACGTTGAAAATGGAGGTATTTTACGTAACAAATGCTCTATTTTGAACACAAACCCAGATGTTTTTCTAAACCCAACAAAGTAGTTTTGTTGCGTAACTAAACCCTTAAAATTAGATAAATCAATGTTAAAAGTTTATTTTGAAAAGAGACATAAAAATCACAAATTGTACATTTCCTGTCAACAGTGTGAGTTTATTTTGAAAAGCCTCTGTCATGTAATTAACGGAAACTTGACCCTGACACGTCCAAAACTAGAGGGGTACCTGGAGCGCCATTGTTTGAAGTGTAGGGCCACTGACCAAGCGTTGGTATTTGACCCTGTGGCAACATTCGGTTCTGCAGAGTGAAGTCAAAGCTTCATGTGTTAAAGCTGCATTCTCTCTAGTGTCCACCAGGGGGCGACTCCTCTGGTTGTATAGAAGTCTATGAGAAAATGACTCTACTTCTCTCTTGATTTATTACCTCAGTAAACATTGTAAACATGAGTTTATGGTCTCAATCTCTAGTTTCAAGTCTTCTTCAATACAGCATGATGTTCATTTAGTACATTATGGTCCATTTAGAGTCACACAGACCATAAAGCAGGGGATGCTTTAGGGCGGGGCTACACAGTGATTGACAGGTCTCTACGTCACAGTCCAGATATGGTCACTTCTGTCTCGAGGCTTGTCGGGTCAGTATTCTAACCCTAACCAAAAAGATTTCCACTCCGAATGAAGTTCAAAACTTTAGTTCAAGTTAAAGCCACAGCATAGCTAACTGTCTCGGTTGCTTAACCTCAATCGAAGTTCTCTCAGCAGCCTAAACAAAGCAAATATACTACTACACCTTAACTACATGTGAGGAACTAAAGAAGGTGGAAAGTCCCATTCACGGATTTGTGGTGCAGCAAAATTCACGCTCACAACATGAAATCTGCGTTTCAGAGTCGGTGCTTATTTTTTATTTGGAAAAATATGGAAGAGGCTTCTCCATAATTGTTACCATAACAGTGACACAGATGTTCCCCTCAGCAATGCCGAGGCTCAGTGCAGCTTTTAGACCAGCTGTGTGTGTGTGTGTGTGTGTGTGTGTGAGGGTGTGTGTGTGTGAGTGAGAGTGTGTGTGTGACACAGTGGGCGGTACATGTGCTCTTCATGCATGATGGGTTTCTCACTGACACAGAGGCTTAAGAGCAGAACAACGACAAAAGTGTTGGGAAGCAGAAATAAATAATATTTAATCAGTCTCATATTTGCTGAAAAACAACATTTGCCGGCCAAGAAATGTGCTTTTAACTCTCTGTGATTTGAGTTTCCGTCTGCGTGTGAAGTTGTAATGCTTTTTATTTTCCATTATGAATCATTTGTATTATTCATAATTAAGAAAAGCAGTGAGCCTAATACTGCAAAACAAAAACCCCGTTCAGTAACGCTCTATTGGAAGTAGATGAGTGGAGGAGATCAAAACTTCCATATTGATGGGGGGGGTGCATGTCTGTCTGCTGATAATTACTTTAATATATCACTAATTTGCATCAGCAAATACTTTTTGTACGTCAACGTCATGCTGTTAGACTCGACGTACTGCATGTATTTCATTTGTTTCTTACAATATCTGCGTCTAGCAGCATGAATAACATGATCAACTATTTAGAAAGTCACTTCTGACGTGAGGAGCGATACAGGATGCGTTCACTTTTTCCATATCAAACCAAAAACCTTGAACTTTTCGACCTCCATTCTCTGGTGTCAAAGTCTTTGTCCAACATCGAAGATTAGGGAAAGAAAAGCTGCAGATATAATACAAACTACATTTGTAGAAGACATGGTTGTAGATGGATATAGAAGCAATATATAATAATGATAATAATATCTAACAATGAAATAAACTTGTTCTTTTTCTTTGTTCATAAAATTCCCAATAGTTTCCTCAAGTTTTTTTTTTTTTTTTACCCAGTAACTAAAATTCATACCTGTTAAAGCACGAGCCAAACTTACGTTTCTTTTGACAAATTGTATTTTATTCCACATTCGGGAGTTCTTAGTAGGGCTGCACAATATGAGGAAAATATGCAATCTGCGATAATATTGTTGAACACAAGAATACAATATTACTTGCAATAAATAAATAGACGCTATCAGTTATTATTGTGCAGCCTGATGGTGGTTAATGACGCCCGGCCGTGCAGGGTTCACCAATCCGCTCTGCAACCCAACAGGTTCATCTTAAATGATCCACTCGGGGGTCTGGTGGTCTCATTACTGAAATCCTTCTGACCGTCTCCTGGGCCTTGGCTGTTTCCGTGGCACAGTCCCTATTCCTAATTGTGTGTGTGTGTGTGTGTGGTTGGGGGGGGGGGGCTCAATTGATTGCTTGTTGAGTGAAGTCTGTTTGTGTGCTTGAAAACAGAGCAAACACAAGTAGATCAATGCACAAGCCAATAAGGACCACAAGGCTTCTTCTGTGTGTTCTTTAAGGTCATGTACTTAGTTTCAAGTCATCACGATGCAGCAAACCTCATGGAGTTCGTCACCTGTTGGGTTCTTTGCTACTTGATTCTTCACATTGTTCCTCTGATATGTTACAACAGCAATCAGATTCGGAGGTTAATTTGATAAATTACAGTAGTTCATGTATTATTCATGTATTATGCAGAACCGGAGGTTGACGCCAGGTTTCTGCCCTGCGGTTCGCCCGTCGTGTTCCTCTAATGGTGATGATGAGTGTATTTCTTTCATATGCCATATGTGCTCCAGTAGTAAACATGAAAAGAAAACAAATTAAAACCAAACTGTATTGAAGTTCTTGGGAGCTACCGTAACGATTATAGGATAAACACTGGTACACTTAGGTTTGGACAACTAAAGCTGACATTTCAGAGAAATGTCGGGGCTAAAGCGCTTGTTTTTAGATGTATTTTGTTGTTAATTCTGTGGACTGATGGTGAGGTTTGTGTCCATCAGTGTCTTTGACCCCAGAGACACTGATGGACCACTGAGGTGTGCTGCTTCTCTCTCAGTTCATAACCTGGATTATCTCCTCTAAGCCCTCAGCTGGGAGAGAAGGACTCTGTTACCTTGACACCTTGATCTCTGCTGCTTTCCATATGTGACTCATGCAGCCTGAAGGCTCACCAATGTTTCCACCCGTCTTCATCTCTCTCTGGGTGAACGAGTGGATCACTGGAAAAAATGTTTCTACATTTGTTAGTTTTTTTACAGAGGATGTTTAAAAGTTTTGGGGCCATAGCAGAAAATGATGATTCTTATATCATTCAAATATACAGATAATATTACATTTTATTCATGCCATAGCGTCACACAAGAGGACACAGTTATACTGTTTATATGTCAAATGTCTCCGCAACATTTATTAAGATAATTAGCTGTATTCTGAAGAACTGACAGCGACTCGGAACATATTGATTGAGTGTAGTTGAAAGAAGATTCTCACAAGTAAAGTTTGAAAAACGTGTCTTCAGTGGAGTTTTAATGTGATTAAAACATATCGAGATACAAAATAACGTAATCCAAATTGTTGATAAAAAACACATACTAACTTCAATTTCTCTGAAAATGTGATTTTACATACTTTAAGAGAATATTATGTGAAGATTGGGGTTTTGTTTTTACATCAGACTTAACAAAGCCACTGAATGAAATGTGAAGACATTGTTTTTAGACTTCGTCCGTATACTGTACCTGCAGCTCCATGTGAGCGCTCGGTCGTTAGATGGAGTCCCGTCTCATCTTCCTCCGCTGAGTTTCTGTCTTTGTGAAATATGTAATTAACATTTAAACATCTGTTTGTTCTGCCTCGTTGCCTCACAGCAATGCACGTCATTAACTACAGTTACCTTTCCAAAGGTATTATGAACCGGCTTCAAGTGTCCTGCCTTTGTAACCACGGGATGCTGGCACACAATACACACACACACACACACAGACGACTTCCTTTTCTCAGTGCGTAGGCTGTAATGACCCGATCTTAGCTGTGAAAGGGAGAACTGCACGGATCCCGGCGTGCTTCCTCTTCTCTCTGTGTCCACGTCTCATCGGCTGCTTTGAAGCATGCAGCTTTCTTTTACAACGGGAAGATTCAAGTTTGAGATTTATAGAAACAGAATGCAAACAGGAACCTGAGGAACCTGTAGTTGGTGCCACATGCATGAATGCATTCATGAAAACATCACAATAGAGCATCAACAAGGCAGTTCAAACACAACAGCAGCACTCATGTGCCTAAAGTGTGCCTTCACACCTGCAATTGGTTTATTTGGTGTCACAGAGAAAACAAAAAAAAAAGACATTATTGCCTCTTAGCTCTGGTTCGTTAGCATGAAGTCACATGGGCTGACATGCACCTCTGTGATTAGACAGTTTGGTGACTGTCATCTTACCTTATCAGCACTTTGCTGCAGCTTATTATTCTTATATTTATCTTTTCAGATGTTTAGAAAGAGTTCATCAAAAAAATAACAGATCGTGAGTGATATTAGTGAAGTCTTTGTTATGCTCAGGCACAATAACTCCAACGCTAACCTTAACCAGAAGCTTTTAATTGGATATCTGTGCAAACAATACATATTCACACATCAGCCATCCATAGTCCAGTGAATCAGGATTATAAATACTGAATATAGACATTCAAAGCCTCCCCTCTGTCTGGTCCGGGGCGTTATTGTGTGGGTGAGTTCAGTGTTTTCATATGCAGTTTATCTGGCTGACATTACAGCTGACCAGCACTGGCTGTGCTTTTATAAATGTCAACGCAGCCTGCGCTCCGTCATTGTGACAGTTTGTGTTCCAGCCGAGCAAGCTCACGGTCGGCCGTCCCTGCTGCTGCAGGCGGAGGTGTTTCTGTGGTAAGAACAAACATGGTGGGAAAAGGCTCGTTTTTACATCCAAAAATCCACGTGATAGGATTTGATTTCAAATATTTACAGCAGAAAAATGATGATTTCTCTGTATCAGAGTTGGTTGACGGCTGCAGTCGTTTTCTTCTACACTTCATGAGATAACAATATTAAACTAAGAGTTAGTACAGATGGGTTGTTCCTGCAGTTAGGAGCCACTTTAATGGGGAAAAAACAACTTTTTTAGTTTGTAACTTAATCTGCTGCCATATTGGTTACTGCAGTTACTGCTTCTGCAACTGAATTTCCTGCTGCTTCACAATAAAAGCTTTCCACCAGGAAAACAATGGGAGGCTTTTATGTGCAGCTGCTATAACAAATGCAGTGTTTGGCCACAATTACACAATAACACAAGGTTATTGTTGGGCAGTGGACAGGAAGTGACCATATCTGGACTGAGGAGGAGTGACGTAGAGACGC
>NW_022282166.1:0-8344 GCF_004355925.1 Anarrhichthys ocellatus
CACAGTAGCGTCTGTTATCGTGTCATCACCTGTTAGTAAAAGTGCTGCTCAGGGTTATTTCATGAGCGGCGCTTCAAAGTCTTAGAGTCTTGCTAAAACAAGCAGATCAATTCAAAACACAGGACTCCTTCTCCTCATTATAGAGATCAATCAGGGAAAAAGGTTCCCAAACACTATTCAGATTGGACGAGGGGGGGGGCTCTTTCCAACACAGGCTGCCATGCCTGAGGTGGAACCATGTTCAGAGCTCTGAAGTGGAGAACTCACATTACAGCCATAATGAGGATAATTGGGTTAATGGGCATGAAGAGAATACCAGCAATGAAATCAGCCTGGCGGAGCAGTTTAGTGCCGCAGAGCGCGACGTGTTGGAGAAGCTGAAGGGAGCGTCTCAGGAACGATCTGACTGACTCTTTATTCTCCAGAGACCAATAGTTATGAAGCTTTTATTCTTATGAATACAAGAAAACACCAAAGCTCTGGGTACAACTGCAGAGTCATGCACGGCAGATCTTTACCTTTAACCCTCTGAACCCCAGAACCCGCTGGCGGGAAGGAAAAGCATGTTTTCTTTAAACACTCGCCAAAACTACACCGTTCATCGTTATCGTCAGATTTCTGTCTTTCTGGCGGTCCTTGAACACACCGTGTGTAACGCTTCTGTAACTGTTATTCTGCACTAAAGACATGTTCTAGTTCTCTCTACGTCTAGCCATGATTGTTCTGTTTGCATAGAGGAGCAGGACTTTACATCACAGTGAAAGACGTGACAGGAGTGAAACAACGCCCTGAAACTGCTCCAGGTTTCAAAGGGTTAAAAAAGACCACTGACGCCCACAGAGGGAGAGACAGAAGGGAGTTGGATGAGTCCAACAACCAGCCATCTCTTTATCCAGCGGACCCGTTTGTTCTCTGTGTGAAACGAGAAGTCAATGTTGATTTATTTGTCGTGTAACTCGCACACTTCAATCACGGCGGTTCTGTAGTTATTTGAACCCAAGCAACGATCTTCATTAAACTTAAATAAGTGAGTCTGTTGGCTAAACCTAACTGAGAGGAAATTAAAACGTGTTGCTGGACTTTCGTAGGAAAACGCAGGAAAAATGATGAGTAGCGTTGTGTGAGGACACGCTGCTGAATCAAGACTGTGATCAGAGGGTTCAGGATGAAAGCATGTTAGTTTAGGGTTTGCACACTAAAGAACAGGGTGTGTTTATGTACAAACCAAATGAGAAAATATGCATTAGTCACATTTACAAACTGTGTATTCATTTTACTCTTCCGCAGTGTTTTTAATGTTATTTTAAAGTAACAACCAATGTAAGATTTGTTGTCTCTGAATGTGTGAGAGATGGAAAACTCTCCTCCGTCTGCTTCCTCTCAGTGTTTACTGGATTTCACAGCATCACTATTTCATGCTGAAGTTGGTGTTTGAAAAGAAGAAACAACGTAAAGCTTCACCAACCTTTGTCTGCCCGACCAGATGTTGCTTCTAACCTTTTACACCGAGGCCGGTTGTTCCCCTCAGATACATGCTGATGTTTTTTCCACTGCTTGCCTATTTATGCATTAGTCGCCACCGCAGCAGCGGAGCGGCTGCCAACACGTATTCTGGCTCCACCAGCTTCTATTCCAGCAGGTTTGGTTTTGTTGTGCGTTGAACTTTGAAGCATGAAGCTGGTTTATGAAAACCTACAGTTTGAAGGAGAGGCGGTGAAAAGAGAAAAGCAGAAGGTCAAACGTGTTGCTGAGCTTTCAAGACCCACCCAGTAGAACCGGTGAAGGAGGATCTGTTGGTTTAGTAGCGTCACGCGTTCGGCTGCTTAGTGTTTGCTGTCGTCCGCTCTGCGTGGAGCTCAGTGAGGGTTTCATGACTCTGTGCTTGTGTCCGAGGAACCGGATCAACGTGCAGCCTTCAGCCCGTCTGAGCTTCCACCTGAGCAGCGACAGGCAGCAGAGATGTTTGGCTCTGGTCTTAGACTATTACATGACAAGTAATGACGTTTAGCTTCAGATCTGAGTTATTGCACTCATCATCAGAGCGGTTTTTAGAAAAATGATGTTCTGCAACTTTTGCAACGGCTTTAAAATGCAGATTTTCATTTTTAATTCAGTCTGTTGAAGAAAGAACTTTCACCACCTTCATACCTTCTTCTGTCACTAAACACACACACACACACACACACACACACACACTTTATTATCCTCTCCAGATGCGAAACAACTGTCAATTCCTCAGAGTAGATACGTCTTCATTTAGATGCATGACTCTCCTTCTTTTCTTTCTAAGTACCGCAATGTTTAAATGTAGTCTGTAAGTTGCACTCTCAGTGCAATTCTCCCCCGTTTCTGACATGTTATCTGATTAACACTCGGGGGGCAAATGTACAAAAGGGTTGAGCAGCTTTTGCTTCCTCTAAATCTCTGCAAATAAGACAATAGAAAGCACCAGCGAAAGGTGAAATGCTCCTTTAAGTGCGCTGCCGAGCAAATAGCGTCTCGGGGCTCCTGTGATATTTGCACGTATTTAAATGAGGTCATATGGACACATTTGGTGCAAAATCGTCACATTTCTATGCTAATTAGACACATTTTAAAAACTCTCATAGCTACATGCATCCTTCTGTTCAGTCTGAAGTTGAACTTTTGAAAACTCAACTGGGATGTTGAATCCCAAACACGGTTTCTCTTCCTGACGTTGTGAAGGACGCCTCTGCTCCTCGCCGGTCAGGACCTGTAGCTCAACATGTGAACACTTCATTGGTCTGTTTGACACTACATTGTTCTGCCTACAAAGGCAACATTTATACTTTGCCACTTGCATAGTTGCACTCAGCGGCAGATAGCGGTTGCAAGTTAGTCAGTGAGTTAGTTTCTTGCACGTTGGTCTCAGAAAGACACGCTACTGTGGCTCAACAGCTTCAAACGACTCACCTGACTTACAGCGCTGCATGGGTGAACGTGTTCGTACCTCCTCCTCAGGGTTCCACGTATTAAGATGCATGCGCACTGATATTTTCCTTCATGCTTATGTTCTAACACGAGGTCTCTGCTGATCCCCAGACCTACATCGGCTCCATCCTGGCGGCAGTGAACCCTTACCAGCCTCTGGCCGGCCTCTACGACGGGCTGGCGATGGAGCTGTACAGCCGGCACCACCTCGGCGAAATCTCCCCGCACATCTTCGCCGTGGCCAACGAGTGCTACCGCTCGCTGTGGAAGAGGCTGCAGAACCAGTGTGTCCTGATCAGGTAGGTCTCGCCTGGTTCTCTCGGCTTTATTTGGCGTTTGGTTAGTTTGTCTTTTTTAAAGCTTTGCCGATGGATTTTCTTGCCACTAGGGGGCGGAAGATCTCCCAAACACGCTGACAGACACATGAATCTAACTCGATGTATAGACATGTTGCCATTGCGAGACGTGTCTTTGTCTCCACATCCTCCTAATAGTTTCCCAAGTGTTGCTGACCAACCAGCAGCGAATGGCCAGTCAGGATATCCGAACCTCTTCTTGTCAGAGGTTAAATCGAACCCTCTAATTGGCCGTTAGAATAAACTGCCTCGGTCTTAAGCTCGTATAATCGCTCTGCCCTCCGTGTGCCAAACACTTTGATCAAGTTTCAAGTCTCCTGGGTGGTTTGGCTGCAGCTCTGAGGATCTGACCGCCACACGACACACACACACACGCACACACACACACACTCAGTTACTATCTCCATCCGCTGTCCGCCGCTTTCCTTCCTCACATCCTTCCTCTTTGATTTTAGCTGGACGACTTTCACATCCTCCGTCGCTCCATTGTTTCATCAGACAGACGAAGACGTCCTCTTCTTCCTGACTTCAGAAACAGTTATTTTTACATGTCAGAAATGATAATATTTGGATGCGGGGGACATCACAGTGCTCGACTCTGTGGGAACTGTTGTGTTTGTGGTCATCGAGGTGTCCTGAATACGTGGACAGTGGACGTTGATCAGTCCTTTGGGGACATGGGGACGTCAAAGTCACAAGTCTAATAAAAGAGTTTAAATACATTTAGAATCTGTGAATGTCACTGTGGAGCTGATTGGGATCAGGGACAAAGACGTTTTATTTAATCTGATCAGTCACGTGACGCCCACACCTGGTCACTCTATATGCAGTACGGATCAGTGCTTTATTATTTACAACCCTCTGAACCCCAGAACCCGTCGGCGGGATTGAAAGACATGTTTTCTTTTAACAATCACCAAAACTGCACTGGTTGTCCTGCCAGAAGCTGTCATTATTGTCAGATTTTCATCTTTCCGACAGTCCTTGAACACATCATGTGCAACGAAGATTTCAGTCACAAAAAGCAGCTAAAACGAAGCTTAACATTGTGAGATTTCAACAAAAACATTTGATTCTTCATGTCTCATTTAACATCTCGCCTCAAAGAAAATGTTTATTCCAAACAGATTCTGTAAAAAAGATTAAATTCTGAGCTCCTCAGCGAAACTGTGAAGCTGTGATCGTGACAAAGAAATCTGTGAAACTTTGACTGAACTTCAGGCTGCTGAACACAGGAGAGAGGAGAGGAGAGGAGAGGAGAGGAGAGGAGAGAGGAGAGGAGAGGAGAGAGGAGAGAGAGGAGAGGGGAGAGGAGAGGAGAGGAGAGAGGAGAGGAGAGAGGAGAGGAGAGAGGAGAGGAGAGGAGAGAGGAGAGGAGAGGAGGGAGGAGAGGCTGGAAGTAGAGGCTGTTAAATGTGATTAGTTCAATATAATAGCACGTAGCCTCCATTTTCTTTTTTACACTTCTAGACACTGTATATATACTGGATGTATAGATATAGAGAGACTTTTTATGATTTATGTCATTCTAACTGTTATTGAGCAGGACTATATAAAAATGTGACGGGAGCAAAACATGCCCCATTACTGCTTTGGGGTTCAGAGGGTTCAAGATTCATAAGTCCAAGATGCACTTGATGGAAATCATCCTGCTAATATTAGTCTTGCCTGACGTCTGCAGACACCAAAGATCACCCAAGAAACGGAGCATTCAAATGTTGTAGACTTTTGGAAAGCACCTTAAAAGACCTTTGTCCAGAGAAAACTGAACTCAGCAGCATTGGACCTTTTCCTGTGTCGTGTCTGGTCACGGGTCAGTCAGGATGTGCTGCGTGAGGTTTACTGACAGTCAATGGTTCAAGCTCAACCAGTTCAGCAAACTTATAAAACCAAGCAGAATGAGATGCAAACAGTTAGGAGGTGGGGGGGGGGAGGCAGTGCAGTTTTCTGATAATTAGCTGGCATTAGTTTACAGCCCCGGTTTCATTGGCATTGTGGGTAATGAGACCCACATGTCCACTTTTAAACGTAAGCTGGTTTGAGTTTATGAACGGTGGCTTTGCTTTCTTTGCTAACGACGTTCTCATTGTGAGAATTCATGATGAGAATTCTCAGTTTACTTCCATCAGTGTTGCCATCGCTCTGATTCGTGGCTCTGTAGCTGAAGCATCATCGGATCAACGTGAGCAGCTCGTCCACCAGAGAAACATCCCTGCTTCTCTCCGATCCAGAGAAACCTGGAAGTGTTTTTGCGTGATAATTCAGGCACATTTACACAGCATGAAGACAGTGAAGATATCGGATTACGGTAGAAGTTTTATCGTAGGTTGTAAATTTCAACAAAACAAAAAACACAACAGAACTACTTTGTCGGGTTTAGCTTAAAATGACTACGTTTGTTACATTACTCAAGCTATGGATTTACATTAGAAATTGGTGAACTTTTCTTTTTGTTTCCACGCGTGACATGAACATCAGTCTCCTGGGTGAAAGTCCCGTGTTTGTTTGACTCGACCGTCCACCCCGACCTCCTCATTATGTGGACTTCTGCGCAATATTGTTAGTTTGTCAAACACAAACATAATCTGAGACAACTGCAATGCAAACGCGTTATGAGCTCTGTCAGTAACCTGGTTACTTGTTTGTTTGGTTTTGACCTGAATAAGCTAACTCAGCAGAAGGACTCCCATGCATTGCTGTTGACGTGTGAAAACCCAGCAGCTCTGCGTGTGCAGTCTCACCTCGCGTGTTCCCTCAGTCGTCCTCCGGTCTGAGTTTTCTCCGTCCTTCTGCTGAGGACACAGAAACTCTTTTGTCCTGCAGGATGTCGGTCGGTGGGAAGAACGTGCACCGGGGCGCTCACAGCGAGGCGTAAACACAAACATGTCATATCGTTGTTGGGGAAAGGCCCCCGAGCTCCACAATGCTGCCATTCTGTCCACGGAGACGTATCGCTGCTACAGATCTGCTTCCTGTTTGTCCTTCTCACACTGGTCCATGCTGCTGTTAATGCTGCAACAGGCAAATGTCCCTCGAGGCTTCAGCAATCCGATCTGTTCTTGAACATTTTTCAATTACGTCTGAGGGCCTGGAGTTCATGAAAACACTTCATTTACTGCAGAATATGTAGCTTTAAGACAAAAATAAAGAAAACACCAGTTTGGTTACGTAGTTTTTCCATGACAGCAGCACACGGAGCCGTGCAGGCAAAGGGAGGACAGACCACAGACCACAGACCACAGCCGTGACCTTTTACTGTTGTCTCAGCTCAAACACAACCTGGTGGTTCACTGTGTGTCCCAATAGAGACACACAGTCCTCTTCTAAACCTGATTACTTAAGAATATTCTGATGTGGAAAGTTCTTTTGACTGTGTGGTGAAAGTCAGACAGGATGCTTTTACAGTTTAGCTGGTTATAAAGTTGCAAATAATAGTTATTGTATTGATAAAGCATCATAATATAAAACTAAATTGCCCTTTAAAGGGGCAGCGTGTAGAGTCTAGTGTCATCTAGTGGTGAGGTGGCAGATTGCAACCAACCAAATACACCTCCGTTACGCGGCTCATGCTAAAGTCTTCCACATAGATTGACATAAGTTGTTGCAGTTTATTTGTCATAGTATGACAGCTAAACCTCTGCATGTTTAAATATACTATATGTTGCATCCTGTCCTTCATGCAAGATTAACAATTATCCTTTAACGCCCACACACAATTTAAATAAACTCATTCATCAATGTTTGCCTCCAGTTTGTAAAACAGCGTTGAATAAAATAGAAATGTAGTTTCTAATGAATAATGAACCTAAAAGAAGAGATCTGATGTGTTTGAGTATTACTTCTCTCTTCCTCCTCTTGAAGCCAGTGAGAGTGTTACTTTTAAACCCTTGCTTTTTATTTTTACTACCTCTGAGTAGTTAACCAGTTAATTGTTCCCCTCGAGCAAGGCACTAAACTCCCAGCTGAGTCAGTGGAGCTGCAGCTGAGAGGAGTGTCTCAGACTCCTCTTTAAAGAGACAGAACATCAGGGAATCAAAACCGGCATTTTGAAATACAATGTTCCCGTTCTGAATACGACCAACTGTTATCACAATAAAAACTTCAGTGGAGCGTTCCGGACAACGTTGAGTGGTTTCATGTTCTTAGGTTTCTTCAGAAGGTCCTGTTCTGAGCCAGGTCTCTGCTTTGATACGTAGAGTAGAAGCAGAGGCTGCAGCTCTGCCGCTGTGAGTGATGGATGTGTGAGGCTGTGAATAATTGCAGGGTGGAGCGGTGGAACTGTGTTTTTCTTGTGTTCTTCCTGGAGGGCTTGTGTGCCGGACTGTGTGGGCTCAGGACCAGAGCTGTTCAGGGTTCATGGTGCATTGTTGGGAGGCAACGTGAAACCCCATCAAACGATCCTCTTACAAAAACAGCTACACTTAGTGTTTTATCCCACCCTTCCTCACACTGACCGTGGTTCAGATTATTTCAGGCCTTGTGGGTTAAAGCTGTTAAAGCTGTTAAAACGTACTTTGACTAAGTGGACTTTATGTGTTCTGATGTACTGTAAGTGTCAGTGAGCAGCAACAAGTACTAACATAAGTACTAACTGTGAGAGAAGTGAAGTTAAGTTCACATTCGTAAACCAACGCTTTGGTTTCTTACAGGCCGGTTTCAGGCTCATAACGTTTGTGTGTGTGATACCTAAAGTTAGATTCTGGGTGGAGGATCAGTGTAACACGGAGTCAGAGTCCAGCTGCCACACTACGTGGTCTGGTTCACAATGCTCACACACACACACACACACACACACACAGATCCCCCCCATCGGTCCCCCAAAAAACACCAAAGCTGTCTCGGAGCGGACCCTCGTAAAACATGTAACACAGAGAAACGATCACTTCTTGTGAGGAAGAGGAGCAATAAATTGCTGACTGGCACTTTCAGGCAAGGCAGGAAGCTTTCTCGAGGGATTGTGGGTAATCAGATCCAGGCAGAGGGAGGCGAATGAAACAGAAGCTGGTGTAGGGGAGGAGGAGGAGGAGGAGGAGGAG
>NW_022282167.1:0-8337 GCF_004355925.1 Anarrhichthys ocellatus
AGGGCGGGGCTACACGCTGATTGACAGGTCTCTACCAGAGACGTATGTGCCGTCTCTATGTCACTCCACTCCAGATTTTTATCCCCCAAACTGCTTCAACCCTTCAAATCCTTTCTGCTTCGTAACGAACGAGTCGATATCGCTGTGATTCTTAAATAAACATTGATGACAGTAACACCGACCCGTCCGCTGTGTGCAGGATAATGCTGAGACAGTGGGAGGAGACTCAGACCATAGCCGGTCAGATGCTGGAGTCCGGCGATCAGGCGCTGCTGGTGGATTTTGACAGCCACCTGGACGACATTACAAAGGACTGGACCAACCAGAAACTCAACACCAAGATCGCAGAGCTCGCCTCGCCGGCCAACGGGAACATCTAGACGAGGAAGTAGCTCATGTGTGTTCACGGTCTGTGATTTTAACAACAACACACCAGAGTTTAGGTTGGTCTTTAATGCAACAGGGACATAACATAGAACATGCATAAATAACAACATATTTACAAGTTTGGTAGATCTCTAAAGCCCCCCCCCCCCAGTGTGCCTCGTGCTCCAACAACCATCTGATTTAAAGGAACAGTCACCTTTTAACACCTTTGTGTAATGCACCTGTGGTGTTTTTGGTTCCGTTTTGTCTTTTAAATTCCTAGATACTCACAGGCTCCAGGAGGTGGACAAAAAACTTAATTTGTTAAAGCCCAAAAGTAAAAAGTTTATGTTGTTGCGTGTCGTGTACTCAGCGGTTCATATCATGAAACCCTCGTAGTGTGGTCGTCTTGTCCCCGTCTCAGTATCATGCTAAAAAACAGAAGTAATTAATAAAATATTTGAGCGCTGCTACAAACCATCGAGTCTCACCGGTGTGAGATCTGATCAAACACAACCTTCAACCCACATCTGTAATAAAAGTACCAGCTACAACAGCCCGACATGAACAATAAGTAAATCCCCTTAGAGTGAAGTTTGATTACATTAAAAACATGTGAAAACTATTGCGTGCTTTCTTTCTACTCTACTGAACTATTTTTATCGCAGCTTCATCTTCTGTCATGATGTGTTTCCTTTATTTTACTGTTAGGTTAATATTTGACGTGTAAAGGAGTTAAAGGACGAGGTTTATTTCGTGCTGTAGTATAAAAACAATACCAGTTACTGGGTGCAGTGGTTCCCCACCTTTCTAACTTGAAACAAAGCAGTGACTTCTGTTATTTTCTGTTTGATTTGGAATAAAAACCCTTAAAATAATCCAGTTATTCACAAGAATAAAAGCTAAGATGTCTTAATATTGTAATATCCTTTCCTGTTACGGATGTAACTCGCGACCCTCTCTGAGGGTCTCCACCCACAGGTTGGGAACCACCGGCTTCTAGAGCAGAAACGTGTGCATCACATTGTCAACATTTCCAGAAAAAACCCACAGGAAACAAAACGACCAGTGCTGCAACTAACGACCATCGTCGGTACCGGTTAATAAAAACAATGTTCTTCAATTTGAATGTTATTTCTTCCAAAACCTTAAGATATAAAATGTTATATCAAACAGAATGTGACATAAAAACAACAGATTGTCACATTTAAGAAGCCGAATACAGGAGGATGTTCACAACGAATCAATTAATTAATTATCAAAATGGTTCGATCGACTCTTCAGTGTCTTCTTACATGTAGTGCTTCCAGCACACTCACTAGTCTCTGCGTCGACAGAGGGGGCAGTCATAAAAAGTGTTCTTCATAAGTGCTATAAGATCTGTTCTGTGCGAGCTCTCAGGGCTGGGTGAGATGAAAACAAACATAAGCTAGAGGCTCTTATTTTGATAGTGGAAGTCTTTCTGAAGTCAGACTGTGATACATGTTTATGTCGTCTATTGCCAGATGATGCATTTAACGTGATGAATACGTCAACGTATCGCTCAGCCCTGTATACTCTTATTTTGAAAAGAACGGGTTGTCTCTTATTTTGAAATGGACAAAGTGCCTCAGACGGTCCCACAGACGGTCGTCTCGGAGTCGGCTGAAGACACGGTGACCAGGTTCAGAGTTATCTCTCCCAGCGGAGACTCGCTGGCCAGAGACTGGAGGATGTTGATGGATTGAAAGAGCGACTGGACGTTCTGGACCTGCTGCTCTGCCCACGGGAAGCCGATCTGCAGAGGAGCGCAAGGAACGTATTATTATTATTATTATTATTATTATTATTTACTGGGAGTTCTTTCTTCTTCTACGTACAAGTTTAGTTTCTGTGTTGCTTTCATTTGGGTCACGCTGCACTGTCACTACTGTCACTATTGGGGAAATATTTTTCAATTAAAAAGCTGATTTCAACCAATTCATATTTGACCTACAAACGTATCCTTGAAATGCAAATAGTTTTAAGTCTTTAATAATTATTAACAATAGTTAAGTTAGTAACGATTAACGATCAGTAAGAAATATTCCGGTACAAATACATTTATTTTTAAAACGTGAATCTACTCTGGTAGAGTTTTAACGATACATTTCAAACGAAGTCTTTATTCTCGTGTCATAACCGTTGTGAACGTTTGTAAACATGGAGATCAATAAACAGCGAGGCGTGGAGAACACGTACATTTACCTGAACTATGATCAGTTTTGCAGACGGGTCTTCGGTGTTACTCAACTCTTCTCCGAAACACAGAGTGACGCCGCACTGAGGAGGATCGCCGCCGTTCAACCGGAAGAGGTCAAGTTCTGATGATAACAATAATAATAAAAAGAGTTAAATACATAATTAACTTCACTGTATGATTAGACTAGATTAAGATTATGGCAACATATTTTTAAACAACTTCACTGGTTTGAGAATCCACGGTGGAGTCGTTCTTGTTTTACAAAACCAAAACCCAAATATATTGAATTTAATATGTCTGACCATTGAACCAGTAAACTCACGTTGCTTGAAGGCGTCTTTACTGAAGAGCATCACCGGCTCCGTGTTCCTCTCCATCTTGTGCAGCCCCTCCGTGGCCCCGTGCGGCCCCGTCCAGAAGACCCGCCCCTGGCAGAAGCGCTTGCCGTACACGCCCTGCCGCGTGGCCGTCAGCACCACGCCTCTCTCCATGAAGGGCAGCAGAGTGAACAGGGCCTGGCGCTCCGAGCCGGCCGGCAGCGTGGACGGCGGCTCCGGCAGCGGGATGCGCGGGAACCGGCCCTTCAGGACGGCCGGCGTCGTCGGAGCGTGAGACGACGGTAAGTACATTATCCGCACGTCGCTGCTCTGGATCTGACGCTTGAGAACCTTGTGGCCTAAATAATGAACCACCACGTTGAAGGAGTCCTGAACTGAAGAGACACAAACAGAGAGGGGGGGGGGGGTTAAAACAACCCTTTCAAAATAAAAGGTCAAATAATGTCGCTCAGATAGATGCAGACTAAAGTTTATTCTGAAGGGTGTTGCACTGTAGTTAAGAACTAGAAAAGATAATGAACTCTATTGTACTTTTGTTAAACCTGTGAACCACAAAACGGAATGGAAAAGCATGTTTCCTTCAAACAATCGCCAAAAATACAAAGTTTAGTTCATCACAGCCAGAAGCTGTAAAAACCGTCAGATTTACATCTTTCTAACGGTCCTCAAACACATCGCATGTTACAAACGCTTCCATCAGAAAAAGTAACCAAACAAAGTTTAGAAACAGGATATTTCATCTGAAACATTTTATTCTACATGTTGTCATTGTTAATGTCTCCTCTAATAAAGAGTTCACTTTAACCAGAGTGTGTAGAAACATTAAAGTGTGAAACTATGACGTCATGATTGATTCATCTGAGACCAACAGTCATGTGACAACAAGGAGGAGACACTCTGACTGAACTACAGGAAGTGAACACAGAGAGGAGAGGAGAGAGGAGACTGTTCTGCACTGAAGACATGTTCTAGTTCTCTCTACTTCTAGTCATCATGGTTCTGTTTCTATAGAGGAGCAGGACTTTTATTTTGAAAATCAAGACCACAGAGAGAAAACTGCTTGAGGTTGAGTTTATTACCTCCTGTTGGAGCGTCGACGCTCTCCTCGATCCGCACGTCCAACCGGATCTCATTGACCACTGCACACAGAGAGAGTTAGATATTATTATCATAATAATAAATATAATGAATATAATGAATAGTGAGGGATCAGCTGGTTGTTTTGTAATGTTTGTTTTGTGGGCAGATACTGTTTGTCAACACAATATTGTGCAATCAAGAAACCAGGTTACTGAATGCAGGTATTTGTACAACATGTACTGTAGTACCCTGATCGCTGTGAATACTTCACCAGTAACTAGAGTTGCTCTCTTACTCTGGAGGGTTCCAGTGATTAATGTCTTGAGTTCAGGACCGTTGATGGTGTCGATGGATCGGTCTGTGACGGAGATAAACTCACCGTCTCTCTGCGCGGCGGCGACGTGCTGAGCGGGTTCTTCTGTCTGGACCGGGACGCCGCTCCACAGCAGATCCTCTTCACCACACTGAGAGCCACACAGTCGGGTTATTGCGGATGAAGAGCTCCACTTAGTGGTGTCATCACATATTCAGACTAATATGTATATATGGCCTCATTTATTCATCCATCGATGTATTTCAGAGGCACATTTAAGTATTTATTCATGTATTCATGCAGGTTAGTTTGTGTGAAGTGACTCCAGCCGTCAGATTAAAGTAGTGCAGTAAAAAGTACAACAGGAGAAGTAGAAGTACACACGAAGAAGCAGAAACACTCACCAGCTGTGAGGTGACCTCCTCCGTCTTGATCCGCTTCACCTGATCGCCGTCGCTGCTCTCAGAGTCGCTGCTGCTGCTCCTCCTCCTCCTCCTCCTCTTCCTCTTGACGGCCTTCACTTTGGGTTTCTTCTCGGGCGGCATCACACCTACACAGAACACAGAACCTTCACTAACACAAGCAAACACATGTGTGTGTTTAAGTCACACAAACGGAACAAAGAACGAACGCTCTCAGCGCTCGTTCCTCCCGGTTCACCGGCTTCAGCGTGACCTCCTCGGGGCCCCGGTGTCGGCTGTTTTGCTGAGTCAGCAGGAGGTGGTATTGCGGTCAAGTCACTTGATCTGTTATTTCCTTCAGCGCCGTCGTTTTAATAATTCATCGGTGCAGATACTGAATCCTTAAGTAACGTCAATCTCTACACAGACAGACGGTGAGGTTTAACAGCAGAATATTTAATAAAGCAAGATTTAAAAGAAATGCACCAAACTGATCAGTCAGAGTTGACCTTTGGCCTTTAGTCTCAGGAACACATGGTGATGTTTGCAGCTTCACACAGATCGTATGAAAGAGAACAACATGGAGACTAAGTGGGAGGTCTCAGAGCACCATAGAAGAAGAGCGGAAGTGACTCAGTGTTTCCATTCGTACACAGACGGTTTCCTGGAGTCATGTCGTTCACGTCTCAGTCTCTCATCGCTGCAGATATCACAGCAAAGGTGTACTTGTACACCAGAAAAGTATCTTTACAACAAAGACTTGTTACTTCAATCTCATTGTATAATAGAGATTGTTCTGCTTTTTGCTACTTTAAGTATATCTTAATGCCTAAACTTTTGTAATGCTACTTCAGTAAAGTTTTGAATACTTGTAACGGAGTATTTCTGCTTTGTGGTATTACTGGAGTACTTCTTCCACGGCTGGATTTATCACTTTATCACCTGAAATTAAGAACTGTTGTTCATGCAATCTCATAATACAACATCAATTATTCTGGTTAGTCCTTCAAGTATATTTTGATGCTAATACTTGTGTATTTTCCCTTCAGTAAAGTTTTGAGTACTTCTTCCACGGCTGGATTTATCACCTGAAAACTACTTCAACCAACGTGTTGAACTCGCGATTAATTTCCGTCACCAGACAAATAAATGAATCAACCGGTTGTTTCATCACTAATGTGCTGCAGCTTATTATTATTTTCATTATCAATTCATCTGCAAATGATGTATTTTATACATTAAATATAAAAATAAATCCTCACATCTGAGAGAAGTTCCTCCGTCTGTTTGAAGTTCGAATGTCTGAGCTTCTTGTCGGCCCTTGAACGCAGCACCGTCTTTTACCTCTAAAACAAAAGCTGCGTTCCAGATCGCATACTTTTTCCTTTTGTCTTTGAAGTGCACACTAACCCTGCCCTCACTAAGGCCGTGTGCGTCTAACCGGGACAAACTACTGAGTCGTAACATTACAGCTTGACCGTTGACCCTCTTGCTCATAAATCTGCCGTGCAGAGGATTGTGGGTCAGAATATCCAGAGAAGCACGCCGAGGTTACGTAACGGTGAGACGTCCTGGTGTTTCAGCATTTATAAAAACTATGCACGGTGATATACTAAATATAAGTACGTTAGTACGAGTGTTGGAACCAGGCGGCAACCTCCGGTTCTTTAGAGTGAAGTCAAAGCTTCACGTGTTAAAGCTGCATTCTCTCTGGAGGCTTCAAAACGTCAGTCTACAAGCCATGAGTGACGTCACGACGACTACGACTACGTCTACTTCTATATATATATATATACACACACATATGTATACATATATATACATACATATGTGTATATATATATATATATATATACATACATATGTGTATATATATATATATATACATACATATATATACATACATATACACACACATATGTATACATATATATACATACATATGTGTATATATATATATATATACATACATATATATACATACATATGTGTATATATATATATATATACATACATATGTGTGCGGCAGACAGTCGGCCATCTTGAAGACCAGCGTCTCACCTTGCTCGCTGACGGGCACCAGGCGGTAGACCTTGTAGGGCTCTGAGATGTCCAGCTGAGCTCGCTCCATCACCTCGGTGAACTCGGGGCTCTTGTTGAGGGCGCAGCGCAGACGGGTCTTCCAGGAGGCCGGGCTGTCCTGACTCCCGTCCGTCGTCTTGCCTTTGAACTTCGCCCACGCCTGCGGAGAAATCACGGAGAGGTCAACTCTTTGTTTACCTTTTTGTTACATCTCCATGCGTCCCCTGGTTCCTGTTTAACGTCACATTGCAATGCATTGTGGGTAATTCCCTGAGGCAAAGTCTGCATCCAATGCTGACTTATGGAGAGGCTTCATAAAGGGCTCAAAATGAGACTCAAGCACTCGATAGTGGGACAGAACTAAACCCTGACGTGAGGGTGGAGGTCGGGACCAGAGACTCTCTGAGAAAGACGTGAGTTAGAAACCTTGAAGATGGCGGCGTCCTCGTCTTTACGGAAGTCCTGTTTCCCGGCGTGTTTCCACGGGATGCGGAACATAGTTTTGGCGTCGTCGTCCCACACCAGCCCCGGGTATTTACCACTGCTCACCTGCAGCCGGACACACACAGAGAAGATGTACTTATACCTGATAGGCTGCTAAAATACTAGCCTCAACAAATACATGTCTAAGGGAAAATGAAATAAATATTAAATAAATAACTAAAATAAAAAGTAATCAGCAACAATTTAGTTTAATTGTTTTAGTTTCTCAAATTTGAGGATTTGTTGCTCTTTGTACTTTTACTGTGACAGAGTATATTTACTGTGTAGTACTAGTGCTGTTACTGTAACAGAGTATTTTTACTGTGTAGTACTAGTGCTGTTACTGCAGTAAATAATCTGAGTACTACCACTGATGTACAGTGATGTCACTAGAGTTCATGTATCCCTTTCTTCCTCCCTCACCCCCTCACACACTAACACACACACACACACACAAACACACACACACACACACACAAACACACACACACACACACACACACACACACACACACACACACCTGTTCGACGATCCACGAGCGCAGTCTGCGGGTGGATCTTATTCTGCCTGCTGCCATGACTCCTTTAAGACTGAAACGAACACAATACACACCAACAGTAAACAACCAGCGTCACGTGCACGTCCTCCGCACTTTAATACCACTTTATTCATAATAACATAACAATAACATTCATAATAATAATAAATACAAATATTACATCTAAAAGTTGAATCATCGACTCAGTTCGGTGTAAATATCGATTGAATCCTCGTCCAGGTTCCGCTGGAGTCGAGCCAATAAACAAACATGACCTCACTCACAAACTGCTGTTTCTACATCAACGCGTCTCTAAACGGAGTCAAGGTGTTGAGTTCTGTCTCACCTGCTCCTGTGGTTCAGAGTACTTAAATATAAAAGCTGAAGGTGTTGAATTAAGGAAGTAGTTCTTGAGTTTCGTTTACCTCGGTTGCGTTTCCTCCGCGGTGCTTTGCGGACTTGAAGCGTCTGCTCTCCGTCTCTGCGGTCCGGACTCTGCTGCCTCCCTCTGCAG
>NW_022282168.1:0-8333 GCF_004355925.1 Anarrhichthys ocellatus
GTAGGGGCGACTGGCTCAGTGGTAGAGCACCGTCCTTCAATCAGAGGATCGGTGGTTCGATCTCTGGCTCCGCTAGTCCATGTCCATGTGTCCTTGGGCAAGACACTTCACCCTAAATTGCTCCTGCAGGCTGTGCCGGCGGTGTATGAAAGTGTGTGATTGGGTGAATGAAGACATGAAGTGTGAAAGCACTTTGAGTGGTGTACAAGTACAAGTCCATGTACCATTTAATAGCAATGTGACTAATAATAATGGTAATTAAAGCTGCGAGCAGCGATGAACGGGCCCTCGCATCCTCCCGCACGTCGGGGGTGCTGGCGGGACTCCGGCCTGCGGGGCCGAGAACGTCCGCGATAGTCGGACAGCGAAGCCGTGAGTCTGACGTTTTTTATCCTGTGTGGACTGCCTGATGCTGGAAATTATGCTTTGCAAATAGTTCACCACTTCTTGTCTACAGAAGACGCGCAAACATGCATTATGTTGCTTCATATCAAGTGTAAACCACATTGTGTACAAGTCAGGTAATTCGGATGGTGTTAGTCAGAAAACACAGATTATCTTGCGCCAGCAGGTGGCACTGTGAGCATTAGTGAAAATGAGCTAGTAGACATCCTCAGGGCATGAGTGTTATTAAGCATAGGAAGTTTGGGACCGTTTGGAACAAGTCCAGCTGAGTTACATCAGGTTTTTTCATGGGGAATCATGTGAAGTAGCCACCCGCTACGGCTAAGCCATTCCGTCAAACGTAAAGCTTTTGATAACTTTTAATCACAACGGTCTTGAGATAGTACTGACCAAATTTGAAGTGGATTTGACCAATTCCCTAGGAGGAGTGCGTTAAAGTAAAGCGACTAGAAATAGGCCAAAATCTATGGACAAATGACACAAAAATCAAAATGGGTGACTTCTGGTAGGGTTTAGGAGGAGTTCGCAAAAATGTGTTTTTCACTTAATTCAAAATGGCGGAAAATCTAAGTAGGCTGAGCTTAGGGGTCTGAGAGGCTTTTTTGTAGATCTAGTGGATTTGTGTCGAATTTCAAGTCAATCGGACATACTGGCCAAGGGGCGTCACCGGTCCAAATTGTAGGGGGCGCTAGAGAGCCAAATTGTTTACACACAAATATGGCACCTATATCACACGTCTATTTTCACCAGACCTGACAAGTGTGCAACATTTGGTGAGTTTTCGAGTATGGCAAATACTCCAAAAATGCAGCCAGATTTGAAAAATAAACCCTTACAATTTCAATAGAGCCTTCGCTGGCCCGACGTCGGTTGCTCGGGCCCTAATAATGAGCATTAATGGTACATGAATTCATACAGAAGAAGAGGAGAGAGGAGCTCAGTGTATCCTAGGATATCCCCTGGCAGTCTAGGCCTGTAGCAGCTTATCTAGGGGCTGGTCCAAGGCAAACCTGAACCAGCCCCAACTATAAACCTGAGCCAGCCCCAACTATAAGCATTATCAAAGAGGAAGTATTAACCCTACTTTTAAATCTCCATTTACTTTACATTCATCCGTGCTTCCCTAGTAACTTATTGTCCTAATAGCAATGGGACTGAGGACCAACATGTATGTAGTGAGTTTTTAACTGTACGCTTATATGGATAATTGCAAACATTTTTTTCTCTTTTGTTTCTACAAAATATGATTCATGTGCTTACAAAATAATGTTTTCCCCAAAAGACGCAACTATGATTCCATAGAACCCTATGTCATATTTGAGCTTGAGTTACTGCTGACAGATGACCTGCAGACGGTGATCCTCTCTCTGCCTCTCTGTACTGTAGAGCTTCACAGCCCACTCTGATCCAGGCTGCAGTGTTAGCCACATGATTCGTTCAGGTGGGGGGGTTTGGATGGCCTTCACCCAGGGCTCCTCCATTCACCTGTTTCACACCGAGACCCTGGAGCCACTACAGGAAGTCAACATCTCCACCCGCACCGCCCATCTGACACCAGGCAAGGCCAGACCAGATGGATATACAGAGAGTATAGTGCCATGTTCAGATCACATTTATTAGTTAGAAGACCACACAAACGTTTACTGAACACCATTTGAAATTTCAAGCTAATAAAGGTAATGAAGTGTTATATGCTGACTGCAGTGCAGCTCATTAGCAGAGCCCTCAGTGATGTCATCAGTAGCCAAAAAGTATATAACGATTAATTCAGTCACTGAATGAGGAGTCTGATTTCTGATTTCAATAGTTTGTGTAAATCATTTATTGTTACTTTGCACCCGCCAGATGTCGTCGTCTCCCACTTATAAAAAGATTAAATGACTGAAATGCTTGTGGAGGATTCCAGGACTTTGACATGTACTATGTAGGTCCTGGATCAGGTTTAGACCGCTGTGAACATGGACTGTATTCCTGTTGTGGCAGCAGTAATGGTGGTCATGTTAAAGGTTTGATGTCTCTTTGTACACCAGGTCAGGTTTGTGTCTCCAGCTTGCTGATCTGCCAGGGCCTGCTGTGGGTGGGGACCAGCCAAGGCATCATCCTCACCTTCCCTGTGCCCACGCTGGAGGGCATCCCCAAAATCACAGGTCAGTGCTGAGTACAGTAGCTCTCCTGATAGCAGCATTTTTCTGTGTGACTGAAGCTTGTTTACACATACATCTCTGCAGCATTGGTGGTGTGTTAGTCACTCATATGTGGTGACTAACACACCACCAAATGGGGAACTAAACTGTAACAGCAGTCAGTGTAAGAACTAAAGCTAAACTATATTTATTTTGCAAGTACATCAAATATTTTACAGTAACATTTTTACACATTAAAGGCCCAACACATTCTCACTCGTAACTCTTCAAATTAGGTTGCTTGGTCAGTGGCCCAAAGCCTCAAAGTATGACGCTCTAGGTTGCTGTACAAACAGTTCCCTAAATAAATGGATTTATTTAAGTTTCTGACTTTAACTACATTTTACTAGATTACATTTGAACACATCATGGTAATGTTTAATTTACATTCGGCCAATGATCATTTTCACTGAACAGAGCCTGAACGCATCATAATGTAACTGAATGGAACCTTAGTTCATTAGCCGTTAGCGGTGCTGCCACTCTGAATAGTTCTGTCAATTTCAATGCAGATTTGTTGTTCACAGAGTAACATCATCAGGAATTGGCGAATAGAAAGCATAAATTCTGATGTCCTGATCGCATATTGAAAATTGTCCAATAACGATCGTCAGTAAAACTTTATTTCACACTGTAATTAATCCGGTTCACATACTTGCCGAACCACGGATCGACAACGATCTACCCAGTAGCATCAGTTTTGGACTTGTATTTGTTCCACTTGTTTTAGGAATAGTGTCTTTTCAAAATAAACTTGTTATTCAAACAAAGTTAGATTTAAGCAACAAAACCACTTTGATTATGGAAAAGAGCCTGGTTGACGTTAACTTGACTGACTAATGAGTCACGTCACCAACAACTTACGTGACTCACAGGACTAACCACACTGGAGAAACGCCGCGTACGACTCTGGTAGCAGCAGCGACCTGTCAATCACTGTGTAGTCCCGCCCTAAAGCATCCCCTGCTTTATGGTCTGTTTGACTCTAAATGGACCATAATGTACTAAATGAACATCATGCTGTATTGAAGAAGACTTGAAACTAGAGATTGACACCATAAACTCATGTTTACAATGTTTACTGAGGTAATAAATCAAGAGAGAAGTAGAGTCATTTTCTCATAGACTTCTATACAACCAGAGGAGTCGCACCCTGGTGGACAGTAGAGAGAATGCAGCTTTAACACATCAAGCATTGGCTTCACTCGGCAGAACCGGAGGTTGCTGCCTGGTCAACGGTTACTTTTTGTTTTGCACGGGACACCAACACAACTTTTTTTTTTTTTTTTTTTTTTTTTTTTTTTTTTACTCATTCACCCCCCTTTCATCTGTCCCTGGACTATCTCGCTCTTTATACCATTTCAGTGAAGCGTGGTGCATCGGACTGACCAGCCATCGATTATTGAGAAGTTGGGAGTGAGACCAGGTTGGAAGACCATGTATTTGGGTTAAATTTTGAGAAGCTTAAAAATTGACATATATTTCACAGGAGAACCTGAAGCCAGCTTTCGTCACTACCCATGTAATCTCTCAGCTTGAGCAGTAACATGTAATGCCATGTTAACATTTGCCCTTTGTCCACTACTGACAACTAATATAACATTATATAACTAATCTGGTCATTTATTAGCATCTTGACACTGGATTAACAAAAGTGTATTGGATTGAAAAAAGGCAACATTTTGACGCTTAATGTGTGTGCTCTGAGATACATTCTCTGGATTTGTCTCCTTAATACTCCGTCTCCCACTGGTCTCAGTGAGGATTTTGATATTAAAGGCACATTAAGTAGGATTTGTCAGATTGTAAACACAACATTCAGAGTTGGCCCCTCCTCCAGCTGGTGAAAGCCAGCTCCAGATTCACTCTCGTTTCTCGTTTTGGAACAAGCTTTGTCCACATGGCACTAGCTTTAGGTTTAGTTGCCGCCACTGTGTCAGCCATTTTTGTGCTTACAGTCTGACACCCAGAAACGTCCCAGATACAGTAAAATAAGAAAATATAGACTGAGGACAGGATCTCTGCAGATACAGACACCACCACACACTTCTAGTGTGTCAGAAGAGATGAGTGAGAGGGATTATTTTTGTATCAGTTTATACATTGTTTAAAAAAAAAAATCCTTCTCATTGTGGTTTAAACTTTGTTTTGTAAACCTCTCCACAAGTTATGTCCCCTTGAACTGCTTTTCCCCACACACACACACACACATACACCTGCTTGAATTCATCAGCAATGGCTGGTTGGAAAATTGTAACATAACTCTGATATTTATCTTGTTGATACACATCATTTACTTCTTGTCATTGCCATGTGAGACACCGTGGATTCATTTAGAACTGTCCTACCCTTAGGTAAGGGGATGACGTCTCTGAATGCCCACTGCGGTCCGGTGGACTTCATGGTGTCCACCTCCAGCACCCTGGCCTCCCACTTGCTCAGACGGGACTCCATCCTCACCAGCAGTGAGGAGGGTACCAACAGAGAAGCAGAGGGAGGTAAAGGTGATGGAGGAAGAGATGAAGAGGGGCAGAGGTGGGAGCAGAGCAGCCTCCCCCAGGACTCAGAAGCTCCTCCACCAAGGGAGGAGAAGCCCAAGCGTCTCTTGCTCCAGTATCGCCTCCGGTCCACCTGCCAGCTGCCTGGGAAGCTGTTGTCAGCCCATCCCGAACAGGGGAACCACAGGCCCCCCCAAGACTCCCTGGAGCACAGCCCGGAGGACGGCTCCATCTATGAAGTGAGCGAGGACCCTGATGTGTGGGTAAGGGGGCGACCTGTGGAGTGGGGGAAGGAGGGGGAGGTCAGACGCAACAAAATCACTTCAACAGCCATCTTCTCCGGTGGCAGAGGACACCGCAGGATAGGACAGATCTCCTCACCAGGCCCCTGCTCAGCCTCCACTGAAAACACACTGCTGGTGTGGCAGCTCCCTCTGACTCTCAGCCAATGACAGACGAGAATGTCACCTGACTCTCCTGACTGGCTGTACACTCTGTCTCCTCAGTTACTGCGGTGCCAGACACTTAATGTCAGTGGTTGGGTTGTAACAGGTGAACACAGTAAGCACATGTTAGCAAGCTAATATTAAAGCTTACATCACTTGTGAAGCCTACAAATGCCTAAGTCAGCAGCTACCTCCAGTGATGTGGAACATTAAGGAGAGCAACATTCTTGGAGACACAGGACGAGATGCGTTTGGATATCAGTGGGCAAAAGTGTTGTTTTCATTTCAACAACAAAGTGGCTGAGATCTGACTCATTCGAAAGAAATGTTGCAGCTTTTCAACCAACAGTACATGCAGATGAACGTCTTCTGGTGCTGGCAGCACGGAGGGAGGAAGTTCATCTGCATGTACTGATCGCTGCAGTGAAACAGAGCCGGATGAAGATTCATCTCTTCTTCATCCTCCTCCTGATCTAACAGCTGAGGGAGATGTGTGTGGAGAAACAGTCCTCTAAGCCCGCCCACTTTGTAGTGTTCCAATCAAATGAAAAGGATTTGATTTAGAACTCTGTTGTAAATGTACACCTCTCAAATATTCCGTTTCTCTTTGAAATGCGTCCCAGTACAGAAGCTACAGACGCTCTACCTTCCGTTTCAATGGGACTTTGAGTATGAAGCTGGCCTTGTCCACTGACTGTGTTCGGTTTCCTGAAGTCTTCCAGACGTTTCCATAGCCATCTTGTCTGTATGGAGACCAGAACTACAACCAAAGAAGACACAGCACAGAAGTGCTGGGCAGAGCTGTTTGTCAAGAATCAAGATATAGTTCCAGCATTGAACTCTCTTAAAGCTTAAAGTCATTTTTATTGTTGTTTATACATTTAACTTTGTGTACAGATTAATCAAATGACATACGTGTTTAAATGTTTAAAGGTGTCAGTTGTATTTTAGAACTTTGGACCGAGCCAGGCTCGCTCTTTCCCCCTGCTTTTAGTCTTAATGCTAAGCTAGGCTAACAACAGCAAATGTGTTCTTAGCAAATGTGCCCTCGAGTCTGTTGCTTCCTGTGAAGTACAAACTGTCTTGTACATTGCATTATTTGTGCAGTAACTGGTAGGATGGAATGTATTCAGTTCATATTCCACATCCTGCTAAACTTTTGAACACTCTTTAAACCTTTGGACACTCTAAACCTTTGGACACTCTAAACCTTTGGACACTCTAAACCTTTGGACACTCTTTAAACCTTTGGACACTCTAAACCTTTGGACACTCTTTAAACCTTTCGACACTCTTTATACCTTTCGACACAGGCTGATTGAAGCAGTGACATGGGGACCAATAATATTGACCACTATTCAAATCAGCACTTTTGGAACAGTGAACAAACATTTCCATGTTTACAGCAAAACTATGGAATGTTGTGTACTAATTGTTTATTGGACCAATTCATTGGAAATATATGAGTTACAATAGAAATTGCATCCCTTATGTCCAGTGTCCATGTTTAAATCTATTACAGTGATTAACAGTCAGTACAGTATTGATGTGCACATTAATGTGCTTAATTTAATTATTTTCGTAATCATGTGTTGACTTTTGTTGTAATACAAAGCAATAATGGTACTCACTGTGATATTTGAAAGGCTTTCATTTCTGATGCAGAATAATGTTTTCACCACAGCTGCTGTGTCCTTATGAGGAAAACCATTTTGACTAGAAAAAATAACTATTTCTTTTTTACTAAATAAAGAATATTGTGAATTTTTTTCTTTACAACTTTTCTGAAATGATAACTTATTTGCTAGACCCTTATGTCTCTTTTTCTCAAAATAGTATGACCGTACTCTCGAAATGTCCAATTATTTTTTCTTACATTGACCAGAATCAGAGGACTGAGTCAAGAAATGTGTTTATTATGCTCCGCTGTGAAGCATTGCTTTATGAAGAAATCAAAGATGAAAAGGGAGAAAAATCAATCAGAAATGAGACATGTTGACTACAAATACAAATAGGTTGTCATTATATAATGTATTTATTTTGTGTCATATTTTACATTTTAAAATTGAGCATTTGAGTCAAATATAAATATCTAGGTTGATGATAAACTCTCATTCAAATTTCATACAAATAATCGTATGTGCTGACAGGCAAAAGCAAAGCTTACAGAAGTAAAACCATCTTTGTCACATTTAGTTAAATAAAGAGCTGTAGAGGACCACTACGGTGATTTCTAACCAGGCATCCTGTTCAATTCTTAAACTTCTGGACTCGCTCTGAATGATTTGAAAAGGAGGAAGGTGTCCAAACTGTTGTGGACAGATTTGGTGCCTTTTAAGCCACGTTCTTAAGAAAAGGCTGTAAGTGGTGAGTTCCCTCATGTGGGTTGGGTTAGGGTTACATATCAGCTACATATCCGTGCTGCTTTAACTGACAATGCAGATTGACTGAAAGCAGATTTTCTGATGATGCAGTTTCCTCTTGTAATATGATTTGTAGTTACTCTTTACCTATCAAACCAACTGGAAGGAGCCATGCCATAAATAATTGTATGGATAAGACATTTATTTTGATGTTTGGTCAAGTTATATGTTCTCCAATCATAGCATTCATTTAGCAGACGCTTTTATCCAAAGCGACTTACAATTCAGAGTCTATCACATTTCTACACCGTAGGCAGCAATTTAGGGTGAAGTGTCTTGCTCAAGGACACATCGACATGCGACTAGCGGAGCCGGGGTTCGAAACGCCGACCCTCTGATTGAAGGACGGTGCTCTACCACTGAGCCAGTCGCCCCTAC
>NW_022282169.1:0-2132 GCF_004355925.1 Anarrhichthys ocellatus
TGTGTGTGTGTGTGTGTGTGTGTGTGTGGTCTCTGTGAGTGATGATTGAATCTTGTCAGTCAGGATGTTTTCACCTCAAGTCACTTGTTCCTTTAATGTCTTCAGAGACTCCGCCCTCCTGCCGGGACTAAAGCAGCTCTGCTTCATTTTCATGATGACAGTCATGATCAGTAAGCAACATTCAGTAAAAAAAGGGCTCCAAATACCTGGTAACGTTAGTGCACGTGACCTGTAACTTTAGAGCACGTGACCCGTAACGCTAGTGCACACGATTAGGTAACGCTAGTGCACACGATTAGGTAATGTTAGTGCACGTGACCCGTAACTTTAGAGCATGTGACCCGTAACGCTGGTGCACACGATTAGCTAACGTTAGTGTACGTGAACCGTAACACTAGTGCACACAACCACGTAACGTTGGTGCACGTGATCTGGTAACGTTAGTGCACGCGACCAGGTGACGTTGGTGCACGCGACCAGGTGACGTTGGTGCACGCGACCAGGTGACGTTGGTGCACGCGACCAGGTGACGTTAGTGCACGCGACCAGGTGACGTTGGTGCACGTGACTGGTGACGTTAGTGCACCAGGTGACGGTAGTGCACGTGAGCCGTAACGTTAGTAAAGACCAGTAAAAACTTTTTGTTGTTATGATTGTGAAAGTTACAAGCTTCAGTCTACACCGTGAACATTTGTTTCCCCAGAATGCAACAGGTCACATCTCTTATGAGGGGAAGCTGAACATATATCCAGTCACACCCTCACGTCCTCGTCTCTGCTGTAGCTGACAGGAACCAGGAGGTGGGTCTTCATCTGCTGTTGTCATAGTGAGACAGACTCTCAGCCAATCAGGTCGTTGTGTTCACCTCCAGCTCTTTATTGTGAAACTACATCGTCAGTTATGTTCAATGCGTTTTCATCCTGGTTATGTTTGTTCTTGAAGCGTCACAAATACGTTTCATCAAAGTCTGTCAGATATATATTTGATATATAATGTATGTATAATATAAATGACATTATATATATATATATATAAAATATATACAATATATAGATATATTTATATATCTATATATAGAACTGATGTTTTACTGACTCACTGTGGTGATGAAGAGGTCTGACCTTCGTCACTAGATGGAGCTCCAGTCGTTCATCTTCTTCATCAAACGCTCTTTAGTTTCTACATGAAGGATTCGATCTGGACTGAAAAATGTAATATTGGAAACTGGTGCCACTAAAGATATTATTACTGAAAACATATTTATATTTATGTTTTTCATCATCATGATGTTTGACACTTTTCTTCTCTTATTAATATTTTAGTCACATTTAGTCTGTGAGGAGCAGCTGAGTTTCATATATATACATATTTATATTACATTATATATGATATATACTGTATATGTATGTATATTTGTATTTAAGTTGTATACGTCGATATATGTATTTTAAATAAACGCCTTCATAAAACTGGAAGATAGAAAACGATGATAAAAAAATATTATTATTATTATAATGCTAACAACAGTAATAATCAGGATAATTATAACAATAATAATAATCTGGATAATTATAACAATGCTAACAATAATAATAATCTGGATAATTATAACAATGCTAACAATAATAATAATTTGTCAGAATCTTCACGTCTCCATAAAAACATTTTAATGATGTTTTCTTCTCATTTGTGATTTAAGGGTTAATATATAATATATTATTATTCATAACATTACTGATTTTATAGCCTCATCTATTTTCCTCTCAACAATATGTTTATTGATTATTCAGATAATATTAAATGATAATATGTTAAATATCTGTAGTTTTATTAACAAATACTAGAAATAGTCAGACAGTTTGAATTTGACTAAAAATCTCATCATAATATTTTCCTCGATCGATGATTATTATTTAATTGATCAAAGTCACTGATTTACAGCGTATAATAACAATGATAATGATAATGATGGTTGTTTTTATCTGTTTTAATTGACTAAATGTATAAAAATATGTTTAAATTCAAAATAAAAGCTGAAATCAGTTTGAACATAAAAAGAGCTTCTGAAGGTTCTTCAGTCACCATTGTGTGTGTGTGTGTGTGTGTGTGTGTGTGTGTGTGTGTGTGTGTGT
>NW_022282169.1:2142-5352 GCF_004355925.1 Anarrhichthys ocellatus
TGTGTGTGTGTGTGTGTGTGTGTGTGTGTGTGTGTGTGTGTGTGTGTATCCGTGTGTGTGTGTGTGTGTGTTTGTGTGTGTCGGAGGTGAAACACTAAAAGCTTCAGTGAGTTTTCAGCGTTTAACCCGAGCCGCTCTGATTTCCCAGCAGCCTTTGTGTTTGTGTGTTTACAGTTTATTTACCATCATTAAGCTTCACCTTCGTCTTCACCTTCGTCTTCCTCTCTTGTTCTTCATCGATATGAAGCAACGTTTTCATGTCAAATATAAGAAAAATATATATTATATATATATAAAAACAATGTAACGTAGATGAATGTAAACAGAAATTAATTTATTCTCAACATGAAAAGCCTTAAATGTTTCACTGTATTCAAGTATTAATACTACCTGTATACAGCTACTAATACTACTTGTATACAGGTATTAATACTACCTGTATACAGCTACTAATACTACTTGTATACAGGTATTAATACTACCTGTATACAAGTATTAATACTACCTGTATACAGCTACTAATACTACTTGTATACAGGTATTAATACTACCTGTATACAAGTATTAATACTACATGAATACAGCTACTAATACTACCTGTATACAAGTATTAATACTACCTGTATACAAGTATAAATACTACATGAATACAGCTACTAATACTACTTGAAAACAGGTATTAATACTACCTGTATACAAGTATTAATACTACCTGCAGATATTAATACTTGTATACAGGTATTAATACTACATGAATACAGCTACTAATACTACCTGCAGATATTAATACTTGTATACAGGTATTAATACTACATGAATACAGCTACTAATACTACCTGTATACAGGTATTAATACTACATGAATACAGCTACTAATACTACCTGTATACAGGTATTAATACTACCTGTATACAGGTAGTTCAGCTCGTATTAAACACAAACATATGGTAGTTTTGTCATATTTTCACTCATGATGTGAATTCAATTATCACTTAAAAGTATAATTGTAAATAATCTGAGATCAAAATAACATTTTGTAGAATATTTTCTAATTGTTCCGGAAATCAACAGATTTTAAAGTGAAACATTTCCATAAAATAAACCAGCCGACACAACAAAGAGCTCCGTGTAATTATGATATATTATATATTCATTATTATACATACATCATTATATATATGAACTACTGTATAATAACTAGTATCTATTCATTATGATCTTATGTGTGTGTGTGTGTGTGTGTGTGTGTGTGTGTGTGTGTGTGTGTGTGTGCGTGATTACGTGATTTTCACAACATCGTCGGCGATGAAATGTTCCGGTTGCGGTGAGGAGGGGCATACCGTGAGGGCCTGTCCGAGGCGGGGGACCCGGCTCCACCTGACCCGGGTGTGGCACTCGGCGCTGTGGCGGGACCGCAAGGGAGTGGGGACCCCGCAGATCCCGGCCGGGCTCGCAGCAGGAGGTGTCTTTGCCGCGGCATCTAAGTGGCCCATTGCGGTGCCGCGGACCGCGCCGTGCCGCTGCTGTGCACGGTGTGAGTGATGGTGTCCAGCACAGTGAGGGAGAGGCTTTGGGTAAGGTGGGAGGAGGTGAGGATGGAGGAGAAGGAAAGGAAACGGGTGAAAGCAGCAGTAGTAGTGAGAAACCTGTAGACATCACTGAGCAGGTTAGTGGAACACAGGAGTCAGGTAAGGTGGAATAAGTACAGGAAGAAGTACAGGAAGGAGTACAGGGAGAAGTACAGGAAGACATACAGGAAGAAGTACAGGAAGAAGTACAGGAAGAACAGGAAGAAGTACAGGAAGAAGTGCAGGAAGAAGTACAGGGAGAAGTACAGGAAGAAGTACAGGAAGAAGTACAGGAAGAAGTAGAGGGAGAAGAACAGGAAGAAGTACAGGAAGAACAGGAAGAAGTACAGGAAGAACAGGAAGAAGTACAGGAAGAACAGGAAGAAGTACAGGAAGAACAGGAAGAAGTACAGGGAGAAGTACAGGAAGACAAACAGGGAGAAGTACAGGGAGAAGTACAGGGAGAAGTACAGCAAGAAGTACAGGAAGAAGTACAGGAAGAAGTATAGGAAGAAGTATAGGAAGAAGTACAGGGAGAAGTACAGGAATTACAGGAAGAAGTACAGGGAGAAGTACATGAAGAAGTAGAGGAAGAAGTAGAGGAAGAAGTACAGGAAGAAGTAGAGGGAGAAGTACAGGAAGAACAGGAAGAAGTAGATGAAGAAGTAGAGGAAGAAGTAGAGGAAGAAGTACAGGGAGAAGTAGAGGAAGAAGTACAGGAAGAAGTAGAGGAAGAAGTAGAGGGAGAAGTAGAGGGAGAAGTACAGGAAGAAGTAGATGGAGAAGTAGAGGAAGAAGTACAGGAAGAAGTACAGGAAGAAGTAGAGGGAGAAGTACAGGAAGAAGTACAGGGAGAAGTACAGGAAGAAGTACAGGGAGAAGTACAGGAAGAAGTAGAGGAAGAAGTAGATGAAGAAGTAGATGAAGAAGTACAGGGAGAAGTAGAGGAAGAAGTACAGGAAGAAGTAGAGGGAGAAGTACAGGAAGAAGTACAGGGAGAAGTACAGGAAGAAGTACAGGGAGAAGTACAGGAAGAAGTAGAGGAAGAAGTACAGGGAGAAGAACAGGAAGAAGTACAGGAAGAAGTACAGGAAGAAGTACAGGGAGAAGTACAGGAAGAAGTAGAGGAAGAAGTACAGGGAGAAGAACAGGGAGAAGTACAGGAAGAAGTACAGGGAGAAGTACAGGAAGAAGTACAGGGAGAAGTACAGGAAGAAGTACATGAAGAAGTACAGGCGGCTGGAGAACAGACTACAGGTGAGGAGCAGGTGGAAGAGGCTGAGATGAGGAGGAGGAAGCCAAAATCTGCAACTAAGAGGAAAAAAAAAGAAACAAAACACAGGCAGTGAGGCTAAGACGAGTAAGGTAGGGGAGGACAAAGAGGGGGGGGCAGAGACGGTCTGATGACAGGGACAGTGAGGACTGTGGGTCAGACAGCAGCGATGGCCAGAGTTCTAATCTAACCAGCAGCCAGCAGGAGAAGCTCCACACTGCAGAGGTTATACAAACTTTCTTGTAAAGAATAAGAGAATTGTAAAGATTGAAGAGTTTTTCACAGATCTGGTTTTGTTTCATAGCTCAGCAGACTCCACATGAGAGGGAGGAGCCTCACTGAGCCAGAGGGAGGAGCCTCACTGAGCCA
>NW_022282169.1:5362-8666 GCF_004355925.1 Anarrhichthys ocellatus
CCAGAGGGAGGAGCCTCACTGAGCCAGAGGGAGGAGCCTCACTGAGCAGGAGGTTTGCACTGAAGAAACTTATGCTGAAAGTTAAAAGAATAATTAACGATGGTGATGGCCAAACCTCCATGTTTTAATTAATTTCTTGGTTTTTACTTTTGTTTTTACTCTCAATGGATACTTTTAAAGTAGGAAGCTTGAATGTAAATGGAGCCAGAAATGTTAAGAAGAGAGCATCTATTTATGAATTAAAAAATGAAAGGTATTGATGTTCTCTTCCTACAGGAAAAACACAGCGACATCACCAATGAGGCCGACTGGAGGAGGGAGTGGGGAGGGGAAGTCCTCTTAAGTCACAACGCAAACCTCAGTGGAGGAGTGGGCTTCCTCTTCTCCAGGTCCTTTACTCCAGTCTCACTGGAGGTCAAGCACATCATGGAGGGGAGGTTGTTTTTAGTTAAAGCACGGTTTGACATTTTTACTGCTGTTTGTATCAATGTGTATGCTCCAACAACCGAAGCTGTTTTTACAAAAAGTTAATGATGTTTTAAATTGCTGTGCCTCGGAGGATTCTTTATTCTTGGGGGGCGTTTTAACTGTACTGAAGATGCAGCTGTAGACCGCAACCACGCAGAGCCACATCCAGCTTCACAGCACGCTCTGAGGCAGCTAGTCCATTCTCATGGCCTGGTGGATGTGTGGAGGAGGATGCATGCAGACTGCCGACAGTACACATGGTCCCACCTCAGAGAGGGTAGGATCTCCTCAGCCAGGTTAGACCGTATTTATCTTTTTAAGCACCATTTTAATATTTTTAAAATGTGTAGTATTGTACCTGCTGGTTTTTCAGATCATTCGTTGCTTTTATCTAATGTGTTCAATAGGAACATTTTACCTAAAAGTGCGTACTGGCATTTTAATTCAGTCTTAACCTTTGATAAGAATTTTAGAGAGGTCCTTGTTATTTCTGGGGTGTTTTTAGGCAGAGGAGGAGTGAGTTCAGCAGTCTTAGGCAGTGGTGGGACCATGGTAAGATTGAGATTAGGCTCCTTTGCCAGCAGCACACCTTCAACGTCACCCGAGACATCACCAGATCTATGAAGGACCTGGAGACTGATATAGTGGAACTAGAGAGTTTAAGGGAGTCCACAGGAGATCGAGGACATATTGAAGTCCTCAAGATAAAAAAAATGGCTTTGGCCAACCTGTTAGACATTAAAGTTCAGGGTGCACTGGTCCGGTCCCGATTCCAGACCATCACAGAGATGGACACTCCCTCTAGCTTCTTATTCGGCCTGGAGAAGAAGAGTGGACAGAGGAGGGTAATCCACTGACTTTTAGATGACATAGGGCAGCCAGTTGTGGAACCAAGCCAGATCAGAAAGCGAGCTGTCAGCTTTTCCTCCTCCCTGTATACCAGTGAGTACAGGGAGGATGAAGCACTGACGGAGGGGTTCAATGGTGAACTACCTCAGGTCTCTGAGGAGACCAATGAGCAGCTCAACAGGCCCATAAGCGTGCAGGAGCTGAAGGCCACCCTGCAGGGCATGGTAGACAATGTCTACCTCATTGGTGATGTTTTGGAGGTCTGCAGCTCTTTGGGTATTAACACTGGTCTGATTTCTCTAGATCAGGAAAAGGCTTTTGATCGCGTTGAACACAACTTCCTCTGGAAAGTTATGAGGAAGTTTGGGTTCAGCGCTGGCTTCATAGCTAAGATCAAGGTGTTGTACAGTGAGGTTGAGAGTGTGCTGAAGGTAAACGGCAGTCTGTGTAGAGGGGTCCGGCAGGGTTGTGCTCTGTCCGGGATGCTCTCTGCACTCTCCCTGGAACCCCTCCTCATCAGAATACGCTCTAGCCTACAGGGGCTGGTTTTACCTGGTTTAATAGGAACATGATTTTATCAGCTTATGCAGATGACATCGTTGTTTTTATTAAGGACCAGAGGGGGATGCAGACCTTTTAACCAACATTGTGAAGGATTTTAGCATGGCATCGGCAGCGAGGGTGAACTGGAAGAAAAGTGAAGCCCTCGCTGTCGGTGAATGGCGTGACGGTCTCCCAGTTCTTCCCCAGAGCCTGGTGTGGAAGAGAAACAGATTCAACTACCTGGGAATCTATCTCGGACAAGAGAACATAGTCCAGAAGAACTGGGAGTACGTCATAGAGAAGATCGAAGGAAAACTTTCCAATGGAAGTGGCTGCTCCCTCAGATGTCTTTTAAAGGTAGAGTATTGGTTTTAAACAATCTTATAGCATCCCAACTGTGGCACCGTCTAACCTGTTTAGACCCTCCCTCAGGCTTTCTAGCCCACACACAGAAGAGAAGAGGTTGATTTCTTTTGGGAGGGTCTACACTGGGGGCCACAAGGGGTGCTGTTTTTAGCCAGAGAGGAGGGGGGACAGGGCCTCGTCCAGCTGGCCAGCCGACGGCCACTTTTAGAATTCAGTTTGTGCAAAAATATCTCACAGGTCCAGATGGTTTAGTGTGGAGAGATGTGGCCAGCTGCATTCTCAGATGTGCAGATAACCTGGGGCTGGATACTGCTCTGTTTTTAATTGATTCTAGTGTTTTAAAGGTAAGTGGGCTGCCTCCGTTTTATCAGGGTGTTTTTAAGTCTTGGGCCCTTTTTACTCATAAAGCCACAGTCTATGTGGGCACCTTTTATGCCGTGTTCACAGCAAACGCGAATTCATCGCGCAGCATATTCGCGTCATTCGCGCCGCAGTTCTCGCGGGGACTATTTGTGTTCATTCGCGCCGGAGAGGGGGCGGGGCTTATCGCCCTGAAAGCCGTTCAACTGTCCGCCATTTACCATGAAAAAAATAAGCTGTATTTCTGCTTAGTACGTGTTGTGGAAGTCACAGATATCCCGGGAAACTAAACGCCGTCATGTCTGGTTCATAACATTGTCCAGAGGAGCTCCATGGATTTTATCGAGCTGTGTTCACTGTGTCTAGTGAGCCACAGGTCGCTGTTTACTACAGCTGTATGAACACTAAATAAACTGATTGCTGTGATTTAACGGCAATAAACCGACAAAAAGAGACTCCGAAATAACTACGTAATGATGCCGATTTGTAGGCTACCTGTCTTCTCAATGAAGCGGATGGATCGGTGCTAGGCTAAGCTAACATTGTAGCAGCTCCACCAACACTCAGAATCACGTCATGTAGACGTAAATACGGCAGCGTCTATTCATTGTTTGTACCATATGGTTTACACACACACATGTATACACATAGTTTCTGTTGATATGAGGTATCATAGAGCTCTGGGTGAACACAGACGGCTACAGGATTTATTTCCTGA
>NW_022282170.1:0-8331 GCF_004355925.1 Anarrhichthys ocellatus
ACGGTGTCTCTACGTCACTCCTCCTCAGTCCAGATATGGTCACTTCCGTTCATTGGGTATGGAAAAAACAATAACATGGCACCGAACCAATGGGTGACGTCACGATGACTACGTCCACTTCTTATACACAGTCTATGGTTTCATTGCAAATACTGATGCAAGTCTTTTAAAGTTAAGTTACTGCCTCATGTTTCAAACCCTGAATGCTGATGTGGCAGATCCAGTAAAGCATCCATCTTGATTTAAACCCTACAGTCAGTGATGGATTCATGCCGACGTGTTCTTCCGGTCACCTGACTCGACTCTTCTGTTCTCTTTTTGGAGGTCGGCCCACAATAGATCGCCAGATTAAAGTGAGAAGGCCCGCTGGGGCTCCAGCCTAAATATTTGACCCACTTACTTCATGAACTAATACCGTCAGAACCTGAGCGGGAGGTTTTCTCAGCAGGACGGCCTATTTATGAGTTGGTGAGAAAATGTATCGTGATACAACATTTCCTTTATTACAAATATATCTTTTATTGCAGATTTAGCTATTTTAGGGATTTTTTACTCAAGTTCTTAAGGTCTGTTATTGTATTGTATGCGAGTAGCATTTGGCATTAAAAAAAACCACTAATTACTATAACATACACTATCACACATTCACGTTTAAAGAAAGTCTCCAATATACCACAAAAACACATCACAAAAATGTGTTTAAGTTCACTTTCTTTATATTTTGTAGCACCTGAGACTGATGTTCATCTCGATGTGAGCTACAGGGATATTTTAATATGGATCATTATTTAAAAGAATGCAAAACCTTTAAAAGTTTAGGATTCTTTGAGCACTTATTGAAATTGTCCCGACACTGAATCTGTTGTGCACCTTTAAGGCTGCCATCTTAGCCAGAATAAAACGTTAAATCAAATAAATAAAGACAAAGTTTCGGAGCTGAAGTGCAAACGAGCATTTCAATTATCCTGGAACCAGTACTTCAGTACGTCTGCGTTAGTGAGGAAGTTACTTTACTGAAATAAAGATTTAACAGATAAAACTATTTGTGTCGAGGCAAGTTGATTTCTGACTCACTTGACATGGCTGGGCAAGTGGATAAACAAACTCTTGTTTTTTTTATTGCCTTTAAAAGTTGACTCATTGCCTGCACAGAGATAACAAACCTATAGAGAAGATAATAGATACAATACCTAAAGACAGACTTCCTTAACTACCAACCAAGTGTCAGAGGGAAACCCTACTCAGCACTTATGGCAATTTATAAATTAACTTACTGCTGGGTTCATCAAAGCAGGGAGGGGAAGTCAGCACTGTGAGAACTTACACCTTCATGTGAAGACACGCAAGGGGAAAATAAATGACAGTAAGAGGAGGCGGAGCAGGTTCAACCGAGAGCCACTGACTTGCAGCTATGCAGTGTTATTTCACTGCACACTGTATGACACAAACACAAAGAACGGGGCGCCTTATCTGAGATTAGCACTTTGGCAACACAAGCGGCCAACGACTACACTTTGTAAAAAGGGAGTGGAGAGTTGTGTTAAAGCGCTTTGTCTGGACAAAAACCAGAAGCAGAGAGAAGTTGCATTTCTGCTCTACAGCATCTTGAAAACAGCCCCAGACAAAAACACTGAATGTCAGAAAAAGAAAAGAGCGACACGAGAGCAGGAGGAGAAAGGACGCCAGCGTATCAGACTGAGCGTTGTATAACCGCTAGAGCAGAGGTTGTATAACTGCGATGTCATCTGTGCTTCACTGACCCGCTGGCCCAATGACCTACTTTCCTCGTCCTCCTCTTTCTCCGATCTAACTTAATCACAGCTCCACAGGCAACACCTTCCTGCTCCGACCAATAACACCACCCTCCCACGTCAGCACACATCCTCTAAAGACCATTTTACACAGCGAGTAACACGAAAGGTGCGATATCACGTTTCCTCATTTAGTCACACGATATGCTAAAAGGTGTTTCCTGGGCCTCGGCGGGAACAGACGGCAAGGATTAAAAACAAAACGAAGCAGACGTGCAAAGATGATGAATTTTCAACAGTCAATTATCAGATTTTAGTAACATCGACCATGTAGACGTTCAAATGAACACACCTCATCTCTTTCATCCTGAAAACACGCGAAGTCACAGACTGAAAACATTTGTTTGTCATCATTTTTAGCACGTGTGTGTGTGTGCGTGGGTGTATGTGTCTGTGTGCATGTATGTGTGTGTGTGTCTGTGTGCATGCATGTGTGTGTGTGTGGGTGTCTGTGTGTGGACGCATACTGGGATGTAGGGCAGCAGAGCTCCGAGGATATGAGTCACACCGAAGTGGATCTGTGGCACTGCTCGTCCCCCCCCCTCCCCCCGCCACACCCTCGCAGTCAACGGTGCCAACGGGCAACAACACCATGGCAACCGGGCCTCGCCGTGCGTAAAAAAACAACATCGCCTCGCTGAGTTCCTCCGCAGCCGACACACACTCCCTCCATCACAGGAGACGAATCGGACGACGGCGTTCTGGTCTGTGGGAGTAGAGACGCTGCGACAGGTCGACCTGTGCAGGACAGCGCTGCAGTGACGCACGTTCTCTTCATCCTGCAACATTTAGAGGGAATCACAAGCAATCCCTCCCGTCCTTATTGTGATGAGGCACAGTGTCCTCACCAGGGGGAGAGAGGCTTTCACTATTAAATTAGGCGACACAGCAGAACTGAACAAATAGAGAATACAGCAGAGCGTTCTCTTGAGCTCACAAACTCAAATAGAAAATGTACCCGGTGATGAAAATCCAAAATGTAAAGCAGTAATCAATATCCATCCGGGAGAACAGCTTCTGTACTTTTATGCTCCGCCACACAGGATAATATCACTGCTCATTAGAACACCACTCTAATGAAGGCAGGAACTACTTGTTGATGTGCAAAGGAGCAGCGGCCCTCGATGCAGAAGCATCCTTTAGAAAATCAAAATGCTACCAAATCAAGCTTTTCAGTAGATGCAAAATAAATGGAAGAAATGTTTACAACATATAAAATTACCACAAATGAAAATATATGTTAATTCAGTATAAATTATTGACACCGGCTCCTCAGACACATGTTTAAAGTGAGTGACTCCCTCACACACGCCTTTTGGTTCTGTGACAAAGTAAAAAAAAAAAGACTTTTGTAAAGTAGATTTCAAGAACCTGCCAATATAAAGTAAAGACCTAAAACTCGCTGGTACTATTGGTGATATACATCAGTGCCGTCTGCAACACGACAGACTTGGTACTCCGGTGAGGAGGAGGTGGTTGGAAATATCCAGGATGATGTTACGCAGATTTTAACAGCCGTCATTCTAAAGACTCATGCAAATCAACAAAAAACCCAACACACGAATGAATGAATGACTCGGTCACACATCCTGTCTGAGGCAGCATCAAGGCGTGCACGTCCTGCTGACATGCATCCACTGAGCAATCAACGGATGCGATTCCCCCCTCGGGTTCACGGGCGGAGAGGCTTCCTCTGTGACGTGAGACGGCGTTAAATAACGTCATTGGTCATTCGGCCGTTGAGCAATAAAATCCATGCGTTGGTTACAACTGCTGCAGCGTTGTAACCAACCGAAAACTCCTCAACGTTCACACTCACGGCGCACCCCAGATCCACAGGCCCGGCAGCACAAAATAGGTCTTTGTTTTGCCGTTTCTTTTTTTCCTCCACGGCCCTACAGACAGGAATGTTTGAGAGGCCGCGAGTAGCTGCGGTTGGCAGGGGCCCCCTGGACCGCTGCCGGCCTCCAGTCCCAGAGGACCAGGAGCTGAGCCAGGGGCCTCGTAACCGACACCCAAGTGGGTCATTGGAGAATGACTGCAGACCTACAGTCCTGTAGGACCACCGTCCACGATCAGAATATGTGACCGCCAACACCTCATCTGGAATATATACGCTAAGTATGCCAACCAGACATTTTGTTCCCACCATATACGAGTTCGACCATTAGAAACCTAAATAACCGATGCTTTTACTCGACTCGGCTCTGTGTGAGTTCTTGTAGTTTCCCAGAAGACTTTGCACCACATTATATTATACTCTACAGATTAATGTGTCAAGGCCTTTACTGACTGCAGTTAATCTCAGATAAAGGGAGCACTTCCAATCTACCATTCATCAAGCAGAACCTCACAAGATCCATTTAGACATGCTGCACTGTGGAAAATACCACAACACTCTCATAGGTTTTGTCTGAACGTGTTGTAAATCGGTACAGAAAATAACTGTGATTGAAACGTCGTGCCTATTTTCTCCACTGCTCAAGTGGGATCAGAATCAGAATAACCTTTATGTATTTAGTATAAGTGCACATACAAGGAATTCTTTTAAATTGACTTCTCTTAATGTACTTCCACAGAAATAGAAATAACAGCTTGGGACAAGGACAACAAAGAATAGGCAGGACTGTTACAGTACATACACAAGTTATATATATATATAAATATATACCAAAAGCACCAATGACCAGCAATAAAGCAAGAGAGAAAATGTCTTAATACTAGTCAAGTGTTCTGCAAATAGTGCATTTAAACTTCTGAATGGATACATGTGGACTGGATCACTATGCACATGTAAAGGTGACTATATACTCTATGTGTAGGATGTATATTGACACTAACTGATGATATGTACTGTACTTATTAAAAAGGCACCTTTGGAGCTGCTGACCTTTTTACACCAAAGGTAAGATAAGATCAGAGCTCAGCAGCAGTAAACTCTCTCTCAACACAACGCGTCTCGTGAGCCACACGCTGAATGTCTGGTGAGGATTGAGGCTCCAGCGGTCCGGTCATTGTGTGTGAAACAAGTCCTATAAAGTATCTTGTGAGTCGGATAAATTGTCTTGAACGTTTGACAAGCTGGAGTTAGAATGAAGTGAGCCTCTGTGGTCTCTTCATCTCTGAGGCTAGCGGCTCGCGGCTACATTAGCCGCTACCAGCATCACACGCCGAGATCTCTCAACCCGACCGTGGCAGTGGTGCCTTGCGGGTAGATTACATTACAGTCATTTAGCAGACACTTTTATCCAAAGCGACTTACAATTCAGATTCTATCACATACACCGTAGGCAAAGCTACAGGAGCACGGGCTCAAGTGTCCAAGATGTCTTTTACCTTTTTGTTCTTTGAGTCGATGGTTAATTAGAGAACAGCTTCACCTCATGACGCACGGGTCTGTCGTCAACTCCTTAACGTCTGAATCGTTCACCTGTTGAACAGAAAGAGAACAAACTCACACGTCTGAATCAGAACCAAAACATCCGGGTCATAACAAAACACACACACACACACACACACACACACACACAATCAGTTGTGAAGGAGGTTTATTTTTAGTCAATGTACACAAAAGCATCTGCTCCTCGACGCAAGAACGTGAAGCTCATCAGTGTAAACAGTGATGCTCAAGGTGTGCGAGTGTGCACGTGAGAGTGTGCACGTGAGAGTGTGTGGACTTGGACAGTTTATAACTTTTGTCACGATCAAAGACATCGTGTTCATAAGCTACCCATGGCGATCAAATGAATGGGACATTATTTTGATGATTTGGTTGGTGATTAAGTGCTGAACATGCACAGATCAGAATTACATATGTTTAATATATCTTTAATTATATGATTTTATTGTTTTATTTGTGTTCAGTGCAGTCGATGGTTTGAATTAGTTTGAATTATTTGTGGGCTGGAAGAGTCAACAGCATCTCCGTTCAGCATTGTTTCTCTCCTCCGTCCACAGGTTTCCTCTTCAGATCAGCTTTGACTAAATATCTTCTAAACAATCTTTAATTCAAACCAGATTTATTTCTAGTTTAGAGGGTGTGATTTTCATTTTGTTTCACATCTATCCTGAATATTAACTATCAAAGATCTTCCTCATTGATTTGGTTCACTTTGTCAGAAGACAGACAATAAGTTTAATGAAATCTTAAGTGAGGAGGTCAAAATCAAACACCGTGCCTTCATCATTTGAAGTTAATTGTAATAAGAAGCGCTTTTGTCTTTGACGGGAAGAATTGGCCTCATACACGTTCCTTTAGAAGAAGAAATGTCTTCTTAAAACCCACTTGTGCAGTTTTCATGAAGATTCTGATATTAATGTTTTCTGACACCGATAAATACGACGGCTCATCTCTGCAGAAGTTCCTCCACTTCAGATCTATTGTTCTATTTAAACCCCCGGCGCTCCACCCTCTTTAAACTTTGGTTTTGTCCGTTTTGTGCTTCATTCTCTCAAACCTTCTTTTCAGTTTCTGTGTGTGTGCACACGGGCCCTGCAGTCTCGTGCACACGGGCCCTGCAGTCTCGTGCACACGGGCCCTGCAGTCTCGTGCCCGCTCGCGTGAACCGACAGGGCGTTTTCCAGTTGAGATTGACCGACATGCTTTTGATTTACGATGACATAAGAACACAGGTACGAACGAGTCTGCGGCTCAAGAACACGACATGAATTCGAATTTAGACTTTTCTCAGGAACTAAATGTAAGAAGAAGGTCCGAACCTGTCAGCTGTGAGAGAAACAATCCTCTGACGTCCTCTGTTTAGAGCAAACAGTGAAGGGAAATTGTATCATAAATCTCTTGGGAAAGTCTAGAATGTGTATTTATTGAATATGTTTATTTACTCTTTTTAGGAACTAGGGAACAAACTACATGTTAGCCGTTCATAGATGTTTAGAAATGTTCATTTTTACTTTCTTTTGGCCAATATCACTCGGAGGAATTTCAAAGATAATTATTATATCTCGACAAGCTAATGCCATTAAACTCTATTGTTGTCCAAATACAGATTAAAAACACATAAAAGGGCGATGGGTGAAATATTCCTTCATTACAATGAACATGGTCAGTGTCAGATAGTCTGGAGGTGTCACATGACGCCTTTTGGTTAAAATAAAAGAGATATTCTGCAAAGGTGTTAAAAGGGAGAGCAGGGAAGTAGAACGTCGCTTCATATGTTCTGATAATCTCACAACAAATCGATCATCGTTTGTGTGATGAATCTCAACAAACAGCATTCTGCAGACCAAATATTGGCGGCACGAGATTATGAGCTGCAGGACAAACGTCAGTCTGTAGCCACAACAAGGCTTTATATCGGGAAGTCATGACTCACAGTCACGTGTCCTAAACAACATTAAGAAGACAATGCTGAACGTAGTTAATCTGATATCCTCCGCACAAAGCCAAATCAAACCCTGAAGCACTGGGACAAAGAGCAGCATCCATCTTTCACCACATGCAGTTAAACTGAGAGGACGAATAAAGGTGAAGGCTAAAGTAAAGACCGTCACTGCTGAGAGAGAGACAACTTATCAAACCCCTGCTTCCAATAACAACCGCACGCGTGCAACAACAGAGACGCAACCGCTAAAGACGTGAGATGACGTCAAAGTCAGGGTCACTTCTGAGAAAAAGGCCCGTGTCAAAACGCAAGAGTTTCACTCATGATAGCAGCGCTCACACACTGTAGTAAACATATTAGAAAACACTATTTCAAGGGTACTTTAAGAGATAATTTTGAAAGTCACTTTTTCTTGTAAAACTGTTAACATACAAGAGTGTGAAAATACGAAGTTAGAAAGACGACACACCCTAAAGTGTCGTCTCTCTCTCAAGCTGCGATGCGTGCGTTTTGTACCGGGTTGTTCTCACACCAATAACAGGTCTCACTCGTTCTTTCACTCACCGGCTGATAAAAACACATCAGATCAGATAACACAACCTTTGTACGTGGAACATAGAGGAGTTAGCTCGCTAACTAGCAGGCTAAGACAGGGAGACGAGAGACGTAGTTGACTGATCGGGTTTAACACTAAAATAAATGATAGTACGACAAATCGCAACTTGCAAAATTGTCTTATAAATTGACAAACATCATGTGTGTAATTCATGGCACAATCCAAGTCTTTCGCCATCGACTACTGTACATATTGGGGATGTGGGGGACACCTGATGGTGCAGGACTTCACGTTTCTACAGACTACTGCAGGTGTTTTCCAATCTTCAGCATTCATTAACAGCTCTCCGATAAGTAAGGAGTGTCCCCATGAATCTGCTGACTATCAGCATCAGCTAGGAATGAATATAATTGGTAGATCCATCACTTCTTATCAGTGAATAATAAGAGCTGCACGCAAAGCTGGAGAACGTCATATCTGAATCTACACATCTACACCACCCCCACCCAACAAACTGCAACCAGTGAACAGGAAGTGACCATATTTGGACTGAGGAGGAGTGACGTAGAGACATCATATACGTCTCTGGTAGAGACCTGTCAATCACTGTGTAGCCCCGCCC
>NW_022282171.1:0-8330 GCF_004355925.1 Anarrhichthys ocellatus
AAAGTTATTGATAAATTAATTTAATTACAAGAACTATAACTGATTGAAAATTAGTTATTAGTAACTGATTTAATTAACTGATTATTAATATAGAAAAACAATATTATGAAAAAGATCTACGAATTAATTATTGAATATATGATAAAAAACTGATTAAAACACTAAACTAAAACCTTTCCAGTATATATACTGAATAGGTTTTAGTTTAATGTATTTATATGTATATATATTTATAATCCTGCTGAGCAGGGATTTTAGGAACGGGAGCAGCAAGAGGGGGGCGGGGCGGGAACAGCTGTTGACGCAAACAGGAAGTCCTCTGTAGCGTAGGCCGTCTCATTTCGTAGACTGCACGGTCTAACCTACGCGGTCCTCAAAGGACGCGGCCCACGTAGACCGCGAAGGCTGGGTCCTCCGAAGGATGCAGCCCCTGAATTGAGACACAGCTACAGAGAGGACTCAGGCTTTCAAAATAAAGCCCAAATTGCTGTATTTGGATGTATTGAACACCATTCGTGATATACAAGTGAAATATATAGTTTGGTACATGAGAAAATTCAAATGGCACACATGGTGCCAAAATGACCATTTTGGAGACCTCGCCTGAACTCTCTGTACTAAAACCTCTCTAATTTTGTTCTGCTTGACTTTATCAAAGTCAAACTTTGCAGAGAGACTGTTCACATATTGTGCTATGATTTGGGAGAGGTTTACACCTGCAGCTGTATCTTTCCAAAGAAATAATAATCCTGTAAGTGCTTTTTTCTTTAGGCAAACCTGAAACCTTTCAATTTGTGCTGTGTCCCATCTTCATTTACTCTTAACCAGTAACATATATACTGATATTCACATCTGAACAAATCTCACAAGTGTTCCCTTTATTATAACACCAAAATTATTCAAATAGACCTTGTGGTTGCAGAGATACAGTCTTTTTAGTATGGGTATGCCATTTTCGAGCAGAGGACTAAATAATAGGTCTGTTTTGAACAGGTTTTAAATCCTCATGTAAAATATCTTAAGTGATAGGAGTTGTGTTTTTTGTCTGGGTAAGAGAGGTGTGCCTTAGATTAAACTCAAGGAGTTAATTAACTGCTACCATCACCATGGCAACCTTTGATTGCTGCTAGAGAGACACAGGTGATTGAGATGAGCTAATTGGTGCAGTTTGATAGACAGACACACATTCAGTCCTTTCTTTGGACATTTTCAGGCAGAGGGTCTTTACTATCGTTTCCCCTTCTTATAGAATAACTCCCTATGGACATCAGTCAGTCTGATTCTGTCTCCCCCACCCCCCTTTGTATCGTTTTATGTTGTTTTTAACTTTTTGCTGTTTTGTTTTTAGGTCTGTTAATTGTTTTTATGTGGTGCTTGTGTTTAACGTTTAAGCTGTCGTCTTGGATGGGACCCTGTTCAAAATCGTATTTAAAAGCTAAATAAGTAAATTCAAATATGTTTCATTGTTGGCAAAATAAACACTGCCTGAAAGGGATCATTCATGCAGAATATACCTAATTTGCATATTCTATATCAGTCATATTGCTACAGTAACAGATATGTAAATGCAAGGCCTGTCATCTAATGTCATTATTCAGATTAGTTTATTGTCAAGACGCTTTACAAAGTCATGATCATAATGTAAAATTTCTTAAGTGCACAAAACTCATTTTTTGCTTACATTAAGATAAGATAAGATAATCCTTTATTAGTCCCGCAGTGGGGAAATTTACAGGATCACAGCAGCAAAGTGGACAGTGCACACAAGGTACATGGTAAAAAAAAAAACAAGAGCAGCAAGTATTATAAATAATATTTAAGATTAGTAAGATTTGAATTAAATAAATTTCCCTCTGAAAGTCTTTGTTTTGTGTTGTTAATCATTGATCATGTTTGACATCATTTTATTTTGTTACATGTGTGTAAGAGATTGTTTTTAATAAAAAAAACTAAACAGAAGCATCTCTCTGGTTCTCCCCCGGGTTTCAAAACTCAAAACACACTCAAATGTCATGTTTCCTTTTTGGTGGCTCTAGGACACATGAGGCCATAGTTCATCATGAAAGGGCATGGATGGAGTGTACAGAGCAAAGGATGGCATTTGAACTGGACAGATCTGTCATTTCATTGGTGCCGGGGCAAATAGATGTTCACACACATTAAAGTACGACTCTGTGAAAGACAATGAGGTTTTTGAGGTTGAAAGGCAGTAGAGCTCTGAAGGTGGAAGGGCAGAGGATGGGTGTATGTGAAGAGACAGCTGGAGGGGGTCAACATGAGACACAGCTCTGGGTGGGGCGTGGTAACTAGAAACGGGACTCTAAATACAACCACAGTACAGTAAAGTGTCTGCTGTGTATTTTGAGACATTTGGCTGTTTGTGTGATGATGAAGGACTGATTTTTCTCAAGCAACCAGTCAAAAACTTTACCCACAAACCCCCTCAACACAACGCACACACACATTACTAACAGTATACTTAATCATTCTACACTGACCAAGTTGTGGTCCACTATCTCTAGTCATTTGGAAAAACAAAAATGAAATAGAAATGTTTTATTTTAGGTCTTTTTCATAATTGCAAAAATTTAAATTTTATTTTATTCATTGCTTGCAATGGAACTGTGGTGATAGCAGGCGGAAAGGGGACAATAATATAGTAGGTGTGTTGAAGGAAATCTCCTCCTAACCAAATCATGACTTCACAGAGAGCATCTGTCTGTCAGTTTTTTTGTAATAAACAACATTACATTTGCAAATGCTCCGACATTACCAGACTGGACAGAGAGAGCCAACAAAATCAGCATATTGCTGGGAATGACGGAGGGAAGGGAAGAACAGGAGAACCAGGACTATGCGAAACAGAATGTCAGGCCCTGCTGCAGTAAAATGATGGGTTTTCTAAAGGGAATCTGGTGGTTGGAAACATTACCTCTTTTGTCCATACGAACCTCCGAAATCAACACACAATGAAAATTTCAGTGTCAGTTTCATTCTCTGTGAAAGAATGACACATTTAGGACATTCATTACTACTAAGTTCATTGAAAGAAAGTTGTAACACCCATTCTCCTTTCTTCCACCAGATCCCCCACACACAACAACTCACACCACCCACAAAGAGGAATGTGGGGGATGTGGGACAGGTTTCTTACATTTCACTACTTGAGCTGAGAATTCCAGTTTTACTTTCAGTATAAAATTACACACACTGATAAATAAAATTATATAAAACACAAAGTGTTATCTGCACAGAACAGTATAAGGGCCAAAACATAACCATTCATCTAGACAGCGTTTCCGGGGCCGGCTGCGGACGTTTTCCGCACCAGCGCAGAGCTTTCAGTGCCGCAACCGCCAGAGTACAATACCTTGGCGTTGGAGACGGGAGGCATGAGCCGGAGCATGTTGAGGCGAGAGTCTCGCTGTGATGTGGCTGAAGTGCAGCTTTGCTGCGGGAGACCTCATCGCTTCCTTGGCTTTGGCTGCTTCTTGCAAACAGCCCATCGGGGGGATATGGGACCATCCAGCAGCTCCCGTCTGATCTGAGTGTGAAGCTGCAACATATTTTGCCATGCCATAATTCAGGCCGAAACCGCCGTAAGGGTCAATACTGCCATCACAGCCTTCCCAATGTACAAGGCATGCACCAGGGAGAGAGCCCCGGGCTTAGTGGCCAAGGCGGACACAGCGGTGGACAGCAGCGGGATGTTCTGTGCTGAAGCCACCTAAACAGCACATCATTGCGAGCGGTCAGTGAGGGGAGCATAAATCATGTGAGACTGAATAGCCGATCTGGCGGAATCTTCTTGACGTCTTCCTCTGACGCAAAACTATGGTCACATGACATGTTATAAAAGTCATATAAAGAACAGGGGCGCAAAATATGTCACGACTGCACATGTGCACAGAGATAAACCCAATATCGAGGTGTCGCTTTTGCATGTGTCTGTCTCTCTGATGAACATCATGAATCTTTTCTGCATCTCATTGTGCAGCACACTGTCCCTCTCCAGTTAAGTGCCACAAATCAATCGTGTCCTCTAGCTTCATGACTAATTGCTAGCCTCTCTACCTCCCTCTCTCTCTCTCTACTGACACAGACTTTAAGAGGCTCCAGTCTTTCCCTTGTCTATCCATCTATCTCCTCCCTTTTCTGTAGACCAGGGTGTGTGTGTGTGTGTTGGTGGATGGGGGAAATGATTATTCATCATTACTATTGACATTCTCATCATGGCAGCTGTCATCAGGAGAAGAGTGTCAGCTTTTGGAGTTCAAAACCGAAAACACACTTCAGCAGCTGCTGTCCATGTATCACTGACTCACACGCTATTTCGGAGTACTTTTTTGCCATATGACTCAGACTAAATTTAAATATAAAAACACAAGAAGCAACAGTCATTACAATTTTCTGAATGTTCCAAAGAAAAGCACAATTTGATACATTTATGATCATTAGAGACACCTGTTGAGGACCATTTGTATTGTAAACATATAACATTAATAACAACCTATAAACTAGTGACCATCTTGCCATGGGACCAGCCACGGTACAGAATCGGGCCTGAAGGCCGGCTTACACCACACCCCTCATGTATTGGGAAAAAATTAATGACTCAGGAATGTTTGCATCTTCAAAGGCCTGTGTCCATGTATGAACCTATCTTCACACAAACTTTCTCAGCTGTGTTCTTCATGAAGTGTCTTAGTTGTCTTTCTTAATGGCTATCTCATCTGTTTGTTTACTTATGACCGGGCGTCAAGGGAAGATAGTAAATCTGTTGTGTTCACGTCAGTATATACGTAGGCCAGTGGCGGACCGTGCATTTTATACCTGGGCCTTCAGTGCTGTCTTGCAGCTGAAACACCACCTAATAACCTCATGATGGCGCCACAGCTACGGTTATTTGTTTCTTGGAGTTTAACAATACACGTATTCGTATTAAACCGCAACAAAAAACAGCTGAGGCCCCGCACTTCTGAGAGGCTAGGCTAAACTAGCTTAACAAACAATAACTCCAGCATGACGGTATGCTTTGTAATTAACGGACAATGCATATAGTCCAAATCTATATAATTAACACAATGACAACAACAAATTCACAAGAACCAGTCACATATATTCATATGACAACAGAGCAACAAATCAATCCAGCAACACTGCAGCACACTCGAGGACCATTCAGATATTAGATGTAAAAAAACAAACACAGTTGACTTACCAAATGCTGTTCACTTAAAACTCCATCCTCCTTTCTTTGTTGACAAAGAGTTTAATCCCACGGTTAAATCCCAACTCACAAATCCGTTTCTCCTCCTTCAGCCATTGAGTGTTAAAAAAACAAAGCTAGGTAAAAAAAATTAAAAATCTTCAACAAGCAAAATGCAAAAAATTTCATAATTTCTTCCATATCTTTCAATTTGAACTCTTACTACTCCGACTAAGCCTCTGATGGCTATTTTAAATTTCGTTTCACAATTGTCACGTGCTCACCCACTGACCAATCACAGCACACGCTGCACCTCACTGCAGCGCCACACCTGGAAACTGAGCTGCACGTAATGCTGATGTAGTTGTAGGCCAGCTAGCAGGCTCTGGCACATCAAAGAATACGCCAAACATGTCAAACTAAAGATGTGATTGGTTGAAGACTATGACAATCAACAATATCATCCCCATTCACTTGAACTGCACATGGATTCACCTGTGACTCTGCAGGCCTCGGGCCTCTCTTCTTACCTCTCTTCTTACCTATCCAATCAGATTTCACCAGAGGTGAAATCTGATTGGATAAAAGCTCTAGTTAAAACAAGCTGCACTGGAAGCAGAGCAACTGAGGAAGACAGTAGCTGTGGAATGAGAAAATAAGATAGTGGGAAAAATATTTTTATAAATTATAATACATGTAGTGTATTTAAGAAAAAGTATTAAATTATAAAATAGCTATAACTTTGCGATTCTGTTTAGGCCAGCAGAGAAGGCCTTGCTGGCCCTGACGGCCCACCACTGACGTAGGCTGATTTGCAACCATGACGTTTCCTGATTAGGATAATGTGACCCTTAACAGAACAAATTGTCCAAAAGTGTGTTATCTGTAAGTGTCCAGAACATATGCAAATTACTCTGTGCAAACGTACTCGCCTGTTATCCTCGGTATAAATATCAGAGACTCAGAGACAGACCTCTGAGCAGCCTTGATGCATATTCTGTATGTGAATCAACTCTGTCTCCTTGCAAGAATAAATGTCCTGTTTAATGATTTTTACGTCGGCCTCGAGTGGATTTTTCTAACATAATGGTCCTTCGAGACGGATCTCAATACCTCCACTTCTCTCCAGCTTTGAACCTGAAACCGTGCACGGGAAAGTCCCGGACTTTTGATAAAGACCTCCGCCAGATTCTCACTCGACAATCCTTTGGTAAATTGAGAGGCCAGTTTCTGCTGCAGAGGAGACGGAGTGACAAGATCCTTTTTGTGAACCAAGCTGGTGGAAATCGTTTGAGGTAATAAGATCTTAAAACTAAGAAAGAGATACTTTACTGAACGAAAAACAGATAATTTTTTAACGCTTTAGTGGAACAAGACAGAGATGCTTCTTGTGAGATAAAAAAGATACATTCTGGTGTGAATCTTTAGTTCTAATTCAAAGAGAGCTAGAAAGAGGTAACCTTAGGTTCGAGGAACACTAAAATTCTATTAGGTTTAAAAATAGTTTCGACCTTGGCTCAAGGAGCCTAAAAATAACACTTTAGTGAACTAAGGAAAGATTTTATTTTTAGTACTAAGCTAAAAGAGAGATTCGCCTTTCTTTCACTAAAAAAAATTAAATAATAAATAACTATACTGAATAAAGTATGGGGTCAAACACTAGCAAAGAGAGTAAATATGATATGATATTTAAAGGGAGAGATGAAATATATGACGATGAAGAATGAGGAAAGTATTGACGTGACTAATTCTCCTGATTTGTATCCAAGCGTACATTTTTGTGAAGTGGGGTGCAGAGGACGGTCTCCTCCATACGCCCTCCCTCCCTCTGCTTCTGCTTCAGCCAGCTCACAACAAACTCCAAAGCTTCAACGGCCTGATCCTCCGAAAACTCCACTCCGCTCTTTTCCTGCCACTGTCCTGCCAGCCGAACGCGAAAAATCACAGCACAGACACTTCAGCTGAAATTGTGTCTGCGCTGAAAAAACTCATGAGCGAGGACTACAACAGACCGCTCTACTATGGAGCTAAATCCAGGTCAAATGTTTTGTTCATTTGAAAAAAAAATTTGAACCTGAACATTGAAAAATACAGCAATGTATTAAAAATAAAAATAAGTGAATGAAAAGTTGTTTTGGGTTGAATATAATTTTCAGTTCTGGAATTTTTTCAAATACATTTTTTTTTTCAGTTTTCACTTTCATATATGATATTTGAGTTCTTATATTTTTCAGTTTCAGATTTTATATTTTCAGATTCAAATCTTTTTTTTCGGTTTCAAATCTTTTTTTCACTTTCAGGTTTTTTTTTTTCAGTTCAGATCGTTTTTTTCAGTTCAGACTTTTGACCCTGATCTAACGTGGGGGGCGTGGTATCAACTGAGAGGGGCGTGTCATCATGAGTGACAGCATAACAACGAGGGCTGAGGAGTTCCTCAACCACGTTGCCTTCAGGTAACGTGGGCACCGCGAGAATTATGATTCAACACTTTCTATACACTTTCTATACTTGGGACGAATCACAGTAAAAGAGCAATAAACTATGCCATATTGGGCCGTTCAACTACCACACTTTAATATCTGACATTTCGCACTTCCACACACAACTGTGAACGCAGCATAGTATCCTTGTGATGGCGTCCGCTCCACCCGGACCACCTGCTGGCGCCAGCGCACAGGTAAGAAATCGGCTTTATTTTTTTATAGATACTAGAAATTATCCTAAATATTATGATGATTGTAAGATCGCGTCATACATGAAGGGAGAATATTTATTTAAGTGGGGATTTCGCCAAAGCTAGAAATTAAGCAACTAGCTTAATGCTATTAGCTAGTGTTTGTGAATTTTTCCCTCCTTACACTGACCAGCTCAAGTCCTTCAATGTGTGTTGTCTTTCGTAACAGAATGTCGACTATAATTCGACAGTGGCTGCAGCTGCACAGAGCCTTATAAATGTGCTCGCACAGAACCTCTCTCAGGGACAGCAAGAGCAAGGAAGAACGCAGCAAGAGCCATCGTCTTCTGTAGTACAGGACATGGCCAGGTTTTGGTTTTTATGGAATTTCATTTTTCATGTTCATTTAATGGTAGTTTGACTAGTTCATATGTATATTCATCATAT
>NW_022282172.1:0-8328 GCF_004355925.1 Anarrhichthys ocellatus
TGTGTGTGTGTGTGTGTGTGTGTGTGTGTGTGTGTGTGTGTGTGTGTGAGAGATTGTAGCTCTCCAGCATGTGTGAAAGTTGTGTGAAAACATTGACTTCTTAAAGCACAGCAGAGTGGCTACCTGACACAAGGGAGCAGGAGAGGATGTGAACAAGATTAAACGTGACCGGTCTGAGCAATGACCTCCAGCCAAGGAGGGCTCAATGTCAGGCAAAGACAGCCCCCTCTGCTGGCTGCCAGTGTGTCTTTGTGTCTGTGTGTGTGCGCACGCGTGTGTGTATTTTTGTTTGTGTGAGCAGAACTCTGATCTGAACTGTCAGATTATTTTATGTCTCATCTTCCCAGATGACTGCAGATCAGGGAGTGGCACCAGAAGAGAGCTCCACTTCAGACTGATGTACAATATAAAGGCGTGACAGATCCTCACTGGGTGTCATATGTACTTTATTTAACCTTCATTGCAAGTCATGAGAGCAGCCAATGCATTTCTTTCAGGGTCAGTTCACCCAAATTGAAACATTAGAACTCCTTTGCGGTGTAGAAATAGTTCCCATAAAATCAATTCACGCTGATGTCTGCGGATCATCCGCAGTAACAAGGACACTGCTTTTGGAAAGACGCGTTGCAACGTCATTCCTCAATGCTGTGAGTTCCAAAAATGAAGTTCTTATCTCCTGGTGGTTGAAACTTCAAACCAACGACATAAAACCCAAATTATATACCTGGTTAGATAATACTAGAGAGAATTAAGAATTGTTTTGTGTGTGTGTGTGTGTGTGTGTGTGTGTGTGTGTGTGTGTGTGTGTGGTTTGAGCGCCAATGTGTAGTCCATTATCCAATAACATTACAATAATAATCCTGAATCTAAACTAGTTCTATTATTGTATGTGAAAATGTGCTGGCTTTCTTAGCAAACTAGGTATCTTTGGGGTTTTTAGGGGTTTGAATATGCTGGGATAGATTTGGTTGAACTGATCACTTTTATAAACAAAAATCAACTCATAAAATCTTAAAACATATTTGATTCTCTCAGTAAAAGTGTGAAAGGGAGAGAAAGGCAGTCTTGTTTTCACACGTGTTTGCACAAGTGAGCCAACGTGGCTGCTGTCCGCGACCGCTTTCTGTGCCGTTTCGCCCTTGTGACTAGTGCTCTGATTAAAGCTCGATACATTGCGCCATAGGTGAAAGCGACACTACAGCGTCCCCAGCCTCGCTCTTCCTCCACCATAATGGAAGCCATTTAACACAATCACACTGAAATCAGGAGCCAGCCAGAGTGATTTGTGTGCTCGCTGTCTGTGTGCCGTGTGCTCGTAGATCAAGCCGTGCTTGTATTTTTAGACTCGTCTTTAGATAGACGCTCCGGCTCGACGGGCACTGCTGCTGTCCTGTTAAGTGATGTGTGCGGAGAGAACCTTTTCAGATTTGGAAGTGGGAGTTTTACTGGTTTTTTTCCCCCCTCTCATATATCTGTGTGGGAACAGCAGCTCCGTGGGTGATGGACTAAGAGTGTGTGAGCCTCTGTTCAGATCAGTAACTGGAGCCGCAGCTTTTGAACAAGGCAGCCTACACATTGCAGCCAAGGGCTCTGCGACCGGTCGTGATGGAGAGCTAAAGACATGCGCTGCCTTTTTTATTTTGACTCACAGAGTGAATCTTTTTTTGGGGGGGATTGTAGAGCCGATGTTATATCCTCCCAGGAACGGCATCATCGTGTATTATGTCACATTACGCATTCAGCGGCTTTGCACCTTTTTGAACATACTGTTTAAAGGTGGAACACCTCCTGCATATTTTTAGTATTGTTCCTGATTTACAGCTAGTTGGCTTCAGGTGATGGAATGCAGGACTAGCAGAGGTGGGGAGAACATTTCTGGCGGTGTGATTTTCTTTTTCTTTTTTATAATGAGATCAGGAGAAGACATCTGTGATCTCCACTGAGCCTCCGGATGTGAGCGAGAGCCAAGATGCACACGGAAGTACGTGGCTTTGCAGGTACCAGACGAGATGTGTGTGTATGTGAGATAGAGAAAGAGAGAGAGAGAGAGAGAGAGAGACAGGAATAAAGAAAGAGAAGCTATGGGATTGTGAATTTCCTCAGCTTCGTCCAGTGACCTGTGAAATAATGAAAGATCCAGTGAAGAACATGGCAGTCCAATCTGCACAGATAGATTCACCTTTAAATATTTCTCTCAGACATGTTTCTTTTATATTTTTTAAACTTAAAAACAGTGTCCACTGTGTGATGGGTTTGTCTGCACATGACTGCGTTTGTATGCGTACGTCCTCTGTTGGCACCTTACCGTCCAGCAGGTGGCCTGACGTTCCGGGCAGCTCGCCACGTCATGCACACAGTTGTGCTCCACCTCCCGCAGGACAGTCAGCATCCCTGCGTGACCCGAATCCTGCACCAGAAAAAGACTGCTGCAATGTCTGTCTTTTTCCCATTCATTTATATTGTTTATTATGTCTGTGCAGTCGCAATGTCATTCAAACAACAAAAGTATTTGTGGGTATAAACATACAAACAGCATAGTCACAAATTTGACAAGTGTAGGAAAAGAAAAGTACAATTATGAGAGTTAGAACATGTAAATACAGGGGGATAACGATGCATCTGTAAGATTGCTGTCTCATGTTCAATAGTTATTTGATTTTAGAAATAGTTTGGAGCCATTATTCTATTTTTTTAAGTTTTTGAAACTTTCATTTCGTTTGCATTTCCTGAGACACCTTGGAGCTGTAGTGTTCAGCAAAAGTCAGCCAAACAGGAATTTATTTATTTTTTTCACTCTCATCATCACATCTGTTGCTCTCTTGGTCTCTCCTAAGATGCGACAGTTTCCTCCATGGCCACTATATGACTTCCGAGCAGCAGAGTAAACGGATCAAAACAACTCGGTGCATCACGACTGTCACACTTTTATGAAATATGGATGTGGTAAATGTGTTAGTAGCACAGTCGAGCGTCTCTTGGGACGGGCACGTCTATGAACGCTCTGGATGTTGAAGAGAATTCCAGGCTTTGGCAGTGTCCGCAGACGAGACAGAGAGGAAATGAGTCCAGTGATGCCTCTTTTAGCGTGACCTAGCTCAGAGTTATAGATTATAATGTAATGGCAGAATTTATAAACCGTGACCCAGCTTTGTACCGTGTCTGTATTCTTTTTTTTATTTGAGGTAGATGAAGGTAAAGCAATGCTCTCATTCTCAACACATTTGCCATTTAATAAGCTCCTTTAGTTTGTTATTGTTCTTTCAAATAGATAATATCTCTGTCCACTCTTCTCCTTGTCTTTAAATACAACATTCTTCTTTGGTCATGGGAAACTGAATCCTTTATTCACTCTTATGAATGTTCTCATTATAATTGGGCAATATAGATAAAATCACAAAAGTGACACACAGCCTGATATAGCTCATTTAACAAATGTAGTCATATTTTAAATTGAGAGACCATAGATGAAATGAACCACACTCATGTATCTTTTTGGCTAATCTGCTTAATTAAATACCTGACAATTCATTGATGCCAAAATACTTCCATGCATCAGCGCCTTCTCCTTGAACACATTGCTTGTACTGGCATCATTTAACTGGAGATGTTAAAGACAGCGGCGTGCTATCACAAGTGTATATCAAATGTATGTTGCATCGCCTAATCCTTCCTTGCATTTATATCTTAACCTTTTTTGTGCTTCTTTTAAATTTCATATAAGTTGATCTGCATCGTTTTAATTTGTGTTTAAATTAAAACGATGTGCTTCTGTGGCCTAAATCCTTCCATTCATCCCTTTCTCCTCCTTCACTACATATTCATTTCTGTCTTTTCCTTCCCCTCTGACACAGCTGGTTCCTTTCATTCTCACACCCACAAATATTTTTCCTTCAGTCCCTTTTCACACCTTTTAAGATTCATTTCAAGGATTTTATTTTTATGCATTTTCCTCTGTCTCTGTGCCCTCAGTGTGTGCGTCTCGCTGCCAGAAGTTCCTGATTTCGCGGGTGGGGGAGGACTGGATCTTCCTCATTCTGCTGGGGCTGCTCATGGCTCTGGTCAGCTGGGTCATGGACTACGCCATCGCCTTCTGCCAAGAAGGTGAGACACAGAGAGAGACACAGAGAGAGAGAGAGACAGAGAGAGAGAGGAAAGACTGCGGTGAATGAAGGGCTGCTCTCACAGAGGCAGGAAAGTATTAATGAGCCATGCTTTACAGCAAACAGCTGTAAATGGTAAATAATAACACAAATTGTGGCAGAATTATATTAATCTTGCGCTTATGTCTTTCATTAACATTTAAAGGATCAATAAATACCATTTTTACTTACACATAGCATCAAATGCATCAATCATAACGCAAAAAAGAAAATCCTCTGAAATGATTAACCTGTAATGCAACACATCCCGATAGAGATAACTTTGTGTTGTTTTAATTCAAAATGTTAGTCCCTCTTTCTTTCTCACATCAATAAAATACCTGTAATTGATGAAAATAACAGAGTACCACAAGTGTTTTGAAGTCTGAATGTCTATCCATGAATATATGAGCAGGTGTATTCATGAATCATTTTCCTCTGTCAACCTCTGTTACTTTTAACCTATTTCTTTTTTTCTTCAAATGATGTTACTTTACACTTATCCACTATGGAGAGTGTTTTAGAAAAATCTCTGCTTTTAGGTGTGAAGAATGCCGGCATAAAGAACCGCTTCCTCAAATGAGTTTCATGGAATAGTAGATTAGATAGGAAGAGAGCTAAATCCCCAATCATGGCGAGGCGGCCACAAAGCTGCTGTAGGAGCAGAAAAATGCATGAATAAGACAGAGAAGGGAGGTCAAAGGGCATTAATGAAGAGCAGAGGAATCGGGTGAATCTATTCACAACCGCTAAATCATGTTAGACGGGGAAACTGGCTGTTAAATGGTTTAGTTTTCTACCGCATTATACTGAGATGAAGTTGTGTGTGTCTGTGTGTGTGTGCAGCACAGAAGTGGATGTATGGTGGACTGGACAGCAACATGCTTCTGCAGTACATCGCTTGGGTCACCTACCCTGTAGTGCTCATCACTTTCTCAGCAGGATTCACACAGATACTGGCGCCTCAGGCTGTGGGTAAGACATACACACACACACACACACACACATACATTTCAACTATTGATGCACAAACACATGTATTCATGTCTCTAATTCCTGGTCATATTTCTGTTTGTATAATGTCATTGGCTCTGTAATGCAGCATAAGGTCCTCCAAGGACACGTGCTGTCCGTGTCGTAGTGGTCACGTCTGCAGGAAATCCATGCAGTATAGCTGTGATGAGATGTGCATACAGAAAACTATATGAATATCAATCAGCTCTTCCCCTTCGCCCCCCCCCCCTCGCTCTTCATTTATTCCCCTCATCCTTTTTTCTCTGTAATTTCTTCCTTTCAACTCGTCTTTTCTCTCCTCTCCTTCATCCGACCCGACGTCTCTTTCCTTTTCATTTCCCAGGTTCAGGTATTCCTGAGATGAAGACCATACTGAGGGGGGTGGTCCTGAAGGAGTACCTGACGTTTAAGACGTTCGTGGCCAAAGTCATTGGTCTGACCTGCGCTCTGGGCAGCGGGATGCCTCTGGGAAAGGAGGTAGAGGGTTTCTTTTTCCATCTCATCTCACTCCATCACAGTCTCTTGGGCTGCACAAATTACACATGACAGACGGCTTTGACAATTTTTCGAAGTTTCCTGTCGGGCAGGATTTAATCATCTTGCTTCTTCTAGTCTCATTAAAGTCGCTGCTGGGAAAATAAAAAAGTGATTTGTTGCTAATAACGCTGGCGTTTCCCCATTCGGGAGGTTCTAAAGTTGTTTGAATCTGAATCTGAGCAGGCGTTAATCGATTTTGAGTAATGCCCCTGAACTCGAGTACAGCATGCTCTACTGGAATGTGCTTTCAGTCATATCCTGTCTGCTAACATCCTAATCTCTCTCCGTCCTCTCCCTCAGGGACCCTTTGTTCATGTTGCCAGTCTGTGCGCCGCTCTCCTGAGCAAATTTTTGGCTCCTCTTTTCGGCGGGATTTACACGGTGAGGACAGCGACCACATTTACAAAAAGACATGCAGATTTCCTGATGCCCAAAGTTAAACCTGTATGAGTTATTTATTGAACCTTTAAGGACCTTATGTCTCTAACTAATCTGATGATTTAATCCCTCAGAGATTAAATCATTGAGGAGTCTTAGTGAACATACCATAATATTTATGTCGTTGGTGTTGCTCTCGACACTCAATTATTAAGAAATATTGATCATGTTTCATTCACTATGTTCAAATTCAGTGACACTACACATCAGTGACAATACATTCGCCAATCCAGCATCACATGACAGATTGCAGTTTTAAAGAATTTTAAAGAATTATGTCCAAGAGTGACACAAGAACTTCACTTTCATGCTTTCACCTGTACGTTAAAGGGTAAATCCACTTAAGGGGGCCGTACTTTGAAACATCTATGGTCAGCGTGTTCCAGACTTTCTTTTTTGCGTAGCTGCTTCTCACTAATCGGCCTCGTCTACTTGTGCGTCATGCTTTTTCAGAATGAAAGATCAATCTGAACTTTTGCCAAATTATCAAAAGTCCACTAAAATATAAAGTAAAGGCATTTTGATTCCATATTACAGTGTGAAAGTTTAGAGAGACAGCACACACACACACACACACACACACACACACACACACACACACACAGAGGGTAATCACATGCTACAAAGGTTTCCATATTTAATCGGGTTCAGAGCAGTTACATGGTGCATAATCACCAAGAATCAAGTGCATCTTTTTCTTTTTTTTTTCAACCTTTATAAATCCAGGAAAGTTTCATTATGATCAAAGCTATTTTTTACAGGATTCCACTATTTACACACATTTACATCAGGGAGCTGCCCACTAAAACAGCCGCTGAGCGTTAAGTAATCTATGCAGGGACCATCACATCACAAGCCCACTTCTTATTTAAATCCAGTTTACTGCTGAAGATTTAAGTAGTTGAACATTTTTTTGCAGTTAAAATGAATTGTTTCTTGCACTGGAAATACTGTATCTCAACATGACATCTCTTTGTCTATGTTGAACCAGTTACAGTTATTATAATATAGATTTTTTTTCACTGATTTGAAGTATTGCATGGTAGATTTTAACCTTTGATCCTTCCACTTATTGTAAAGAAGGGGTCTAAATAGTTGCTGAGAAGAAATGAGAATGGGCAACATTTACCCACATGGAAGGATTTCCTTCATCTTTGTGTCTTTTCCTTTGGTCCTCAAAAGGTGCGAAGCTGCAAGAAAAACACACACAATCAACGTTATTCTTCAAAATCTCGGTGTTTTACTTGACTCTCTGCCGTTCCCCAGGACACACTCTCACCTCCACTTATGTGAGACCACACGCTCGGCTTCTGCCTATTTCTGCAGCGGACAGTGGGCTATGCTTCTCCTCCATGTGCCAGCAGCACCATCATCACCACCATCAGTACGGGGGAAGATAGACCGCAGTGATGAGGAGGACGAGAAACTCATGTCAGCACAGTTAGAAAAGACTGAAATAGTCCAGGCGTCGACTGTGCAGCCGTTAAACATAGTCAGTCTGGGGAAAATGTTAATTCAGTTCACTGCCGGTGTTTGCTGAAGCTCATTCTCCGCTTGTTTGATTTTGTGTGGTTGGGATAATAAGTTGGCTGTCCTCCAGGAGCAGAAATAAAAGGTAACCTCTACACTCACACATATTTTTGTCTCTTTGTGCCCCCCCCCTCCACTTTGACTGCTAAAGGAAGAGCCCTTTGAGGGAAGCAAGGTATGAAACGCACGAGACAGATAGTTTCTTTATTGCCAATTCCATCAACATTAATAACCTATGCTGTCCATCTCAGAAGCAGAGAGAGATTGATGCTTTTCCATTTGTCTGCGCTGTTTGATTCTGTTCAGTGAACCGTCAGAGCGAGGCATCGATCTGTGCCGTCTTTGCTTCTACACAAACATGTCATTCCCATGATTTCATCACTCAATCCTGAGTTTTTTAATTATGGCCACAAATATTATATATAATATATAGATGTTGAATGTGCAAAAGATACAGCAGCTTTAAAGCGTAACTGTTGCATTTGTAAACAGTTGGTGAATTTTGTTTTTCATGAGAAATGCTTTTGTCGTGTATTGCGTGTTTGTGGCATTTGCACGTCCATGTACACCTGTTGGGATGTGAGTGTGTGCGTGTGTGTGTATTTGCTTGAATGCATGGCTCTGTGTGTGTGTGTGTGTGTGTGTGTGTGTGTGTGTGTGTGTGTGTGTG
>NW_022282173.1:0-5108 GCF_004355925.1 Anarrhichthys ocellatus
GGAGGAGAGCTAGTAACGTTAGCAGCACCGCTAATGGCTAACCAACAGGAGGAGAGCTAGTAACGTTAGCAGCACCGCTAACGGCTAACCAACAGGAGAGCTAGTAGCGTTAGCAGCACAGCTAACTGCTAACCAAAGGAGGTTCACTTCAGTTACATGATGATGCCTTCAGGCTCTGCTCAGTGAACATGAGTATTGGCTGAAGGTACATTATAACGTTATACCAGTGGTGGGCCGTCAGGGCCTGCAAGGCCTTCTCTGCTGGCCTAAACAGAATCACAAAGTTATATCTATTTTATAATTTAATAATGTTTCTTAAATACACTACATGTATTATAATTTATATAAATATTTTCCCCATTATCTTATGTTCTCATTGCACAGCTCCTGTCTTCCTCAGTTGCTCTGCTTCCAGTGCAGCTTGTTTTAAGTAGAGCTTTTATCCAATCAGATCTCACCTGTGTCTCTAGGTAAGAACAGAGGCAGAGGCCTGCAGACTCACAAGTGAATCCCTTTGCAGTTTAAGTGAATGGGGACGATATTGTTGATTGTCATAGTGTTCAACCAATCAGATCTTTAGTTTGACATGTTGGGCGTATTCTTTGACATGCTAGAGCCTGCTAGCTGGCCTACAACTACGTCAGCATTACATGCCGCTCAGTGTCCATGTGCAGCTCTGCAGTGAGGTGCAGCGTGTGCTGTGATTGGTCAGTGGGCGAGCACGTGACTATCGTGAAACGAAACTTAAAGTAGCCATCAGAGGCTTAGTTGGAGTAAGAGTTCAAATTGAAAGATATGGAAGAAATTATACATTTTTTTGCATTTTGCTTGGTGTAGATTATTATTTTTTTACCGAGCTTTGTTTTTTTAATACTCAATGAAGGAGGAGAAACGGATTCGTGAGTTGGGATTAAACTCTTATTGTCCGGACAATTGAATGTGTTTGGCTGTTTTCTTCTACAAAGCAGGAACGATGGTCTGGAGGAATGTGGATTGTGTGGTGATTGCTTTAGCCTGTTTGAATCAGTAGGAACAGCTAAGCCTGTGGGGAGAGTGTAGCGTGTGTGCTGCTGCTGTTTTCCCGTTAAGCTAGTTAGCGTAGCCTCCCAGAACACACATGCGGAGCCTCAGCTGTTTTTTGTTGTGTTTTTTTTGTTCTGGGTTCAGAGGTCACACAGCCCGTTGTCTCCTACATGAGTGCAGAAAACATTATATTTCCCACAATTTAAGCTTTCCAAACGCACTAGTATTATTCAAACGTATTGTTCGGTTGGTAAGCCTCGTACCCAACGGTTTAATATGAATACGTGTATTATTACACCTCTAGAAACAAATAACCGTAGCTGTGGCGTCATCATGAGGTTATGAGGTGGTAAGACAGCACTGAAGGCCCAGGTATGAATGCACTGGTTATCATGATGTGTTCACATGTCATCTGTAAAATGTAGTTTTGGTGATAAACTTGAATAAATCCAGTCGTTTGAAGGAGATGTTTTCACATGAATTTAAAATAGATATTAGAGATGAATTATGATCTGTTTACATTATACATTATAATACATCATTAAAAATAATAATGAAGAGATTTGTTCATCAATACAAATGCAATCTTTCATTTCCTTATCATTTGAATTATGTGTTTAAGCACTATACATTATTATAACAAAGAATGTTTGATGGTGTACAGACTTCAGAGCGTTGAAAGGATTTTTTGAACGGTTGCAAATATAAATATTGTGGGTGCTTGTAGACCAGCTGCTATAATCAGTGTCTGTTCATATCTGCCATAAAGACACGATGATGGATCTCTAAAAGTTATATTTTCTCCCTTTTTTCTTTTCTGCTGATCCGATCCGTGACTCTGATCCGTGATCCGATCAGAACCGTGAGTTGTATGATCCGTGATCCACTGACCTGCTGTTAGTGGATCACGGATCAGAGTCATTCGTCCTGGAGATAAATGCTGAGTATCACCTTTTCCAACGGAAGACAAAAGCCAGATGTTCGTGGGTGTTAATAACGACTTTATTATATATAAATCAACCTCAAAGAATAATCATATTTCTTTCGCTGCACAGAAAAGAAAAACAAACCGAGTTTATTAAATCAAGTTGATCACATCAGGGATCGTCTCTCTGCTTCGTCTTCTCCTGCCGAGTGCAGAAACGCTGTGAAATAAACTTCATTACCAAACATCTACAGATCTGCCTCTTCACTCCCCGACGAGGGAATCCTCTCAAACCGACGCAGAGTCCTTTGTTTGATGTTTCCGTGCAAATAGAAAACCCGCATCAGCAGACTCTGTTTACAACCACCTGTGATGTCATTCATTGATCGCTCGGCGCTCAACACCTCAGACTGTGTTTGACTCTTTGATTCCTTCAGCGGAGTCTAATTGTTCTTATTGTTCTTATTGTTCTTATGCTTGAGAGAACAGGAGGCCGTGAAGCCGTTGGGGAGTCCGGAGCAATCAGTTACCTCCTGACAAAAGATCCTCGGAGGTCGTGATCAGATACCACTTTGTATCCTGTTTCTCCCTGAGGTTGAGGTTCAGATCCACGTCAACAGTAAAGCTGCTCACACACCAATGTAGCAGGACGTACAGTAGAAACACTCACAGGAGACATCTTTTGGCATTATGGGTGATTTTACTTCTGAAACTTTAAGTAAATACTTGGTGGATGAAATGCAGGACTCACTTTTACATTTCATTTACTTTTACTTTGAAGGGTCTGAATCCTCCATTACAGCTTTATTTGATTCTTAACCAAAACATTTCTGTAGCAAAGAGGTTTTTATACTCGAAGACGTGAAGTTTCTCTCCACCTCGCCACAGAGGCCGAGCTGAGAGCTGAAATGATGAGTTGATGGAAATAGAAAACACGTCATCCATTTTTAAAACCGGTGAATCATTTAAAACGTTTTTCAGGCAAAAAATAGATAAAAACATGAATGTGACACTGAGAGTGTTTATAACTTGAGGACATGACGGTTCTATGCTGTTTTTATAAACACCGCCAACAAGAACAACTTTACACCGAGATGTGAGCTGAGATGATTGGTTAGAAATAAAGTTCATCGCCATCAAATTTGATAATCGAGGAATAATTTAAAACATTTTTCAAGCAAAAAGTATTAAAAAAATCATCTGATACTTTACATTTCTCTACATGACTTTACGTTTAGTTTTAGATTTGAATTGAAGGATTGAATACGTTGTCCTTCCTTTAAACTGCAGCACACAAAGCTTTTATCCGCCGGTTTATACTAAACTAAAACCAGCATGAATTTGCATTTTCTTCTGCAGATTTAAAGTTTGTGTTCCTTGCAGATGGAAACTTCTTGTACAGCTGCTTGTGTTCAGGCTACATTAAATACTGCATTGAGAGATTAAGAATAAGAATCTGTATTTCAAGTATTGTTTCATCCCATTGACAGATTTCAAACTCTCAACACAAAGTACACATTTACAAACAACTGCCAAAGCCCGAGCAGTGAAAGCCGTTATAAAGGTTATAAATCTAAAAATAAAAGGGGTTGATGGTGATGACTTGTTGTTCCAGACGGAGATGGAGGATGCAGGAAAAATCAACATTATCAAGAGTTCTCTCTCTTCCCTCCGGCTGCTGCTGCTGTTCTATTCTCTGTCTGACGTGATGCGGTGAAAGACGTTTGATTATCCAGCGCGTCTGTAACGTCCACTGTTTGGTACGAGGCATCACTAAACCACTGCTAACGAAATGCTGACTCATCGTAGAAACACAAAGTGTAGAGAAAGCAGGAGTTTGTTTTTCAGCATTGAATTTGTCTCACATTTGTAATTCCTTGTTTAATTTTTGGATGACGTCCTTCACTTTGCAGTAGATATCTTAAGTAATAGTTTTGAAGATTTTTATTGGAGTAAATGTCACTATGATCTAACATAATGGTGGTTGAGCCACTGGCCCACTGATCAAAACTATTTTATATGAACCTCCGGTTCTTTAAGTGAAGCCAGTGCTTCATGCGTTAAAGCTGCATTCTCTCTAGTGTCCACCAGGGGGCGACTCCTCTGGTTGTATAGAAGTCTATGAGAAAATGACTCTACTTCTCTCTTGATTTATTACCTCAGTAAACATTGTAAACATGAGTTTATGGTCTCAATCTCTAGTTTCAAGTCTTCTTCAATACAGCATGATGTTCATTTAGTACATTATGGTCCATTTAGAGTCAAACAGACCATAAAGCAGGAGATGCTTTAGGGCGGGGCTACACGGTGATTGACAGGTCTCTACCAGAGACGTATACAGCGTCTCTACGTCGCTCCTCCTCAGTCCAGATATGGTCACTTCCTGTTCACTGGTTGATAAAAAAACCAGGATGGGGACGGCCGAATTGCCAAACTGGAGGCTTTAAAACGTCACAAACCAACGAGTGACGTAAAAGTGACATCGTAGATCGCAGTAGAGAACTCAAACATGTTGTTAGTGCCAAAACAATTATAATACCATGAATCATAAACAAAAGAAAACAATGGAATCTAGATATGTAACAATGTTATGTGTGTCCTCGAGTCTCACCAACGTTGGATAAAGATCGAGGCTCTTTGTGATATATGAATATTGAACTATTTACATTTTTACAACCTCTCCTGTCGTTCGGTTTCTCTATCTGACAGTTTGTCAAACGTGATGCGTTCCAGGACCGTCGGAGAGATGAACATCCACCTTTTTCTATTTACAGCTTCTGTTTGTGATAAACGGTGTCGTTTGGTTATTGTTCACAGAAAGCATGGTTATCAATCCCTCCAGGTTTTGGGGTTCAGACTAAGATGTGATCTGAAATGATTTGTTGATAGATTTCATCATCACCAAATGTAATTGTCACGGAATCATTGAATACATCTTTAAAGCTTAAATGTTCGTGGTTGTAGCTTCTGAAGTGGGAATGTTTTTTGTTATTTCTCACTATTTTATTTTATAAGAGAAACAATAATTGATTGAAGGAAATAACCATCAGATGCTCCTCGCTGTGCTCACAATGTTATTGTACTTTATGTTTTCGATGTCGACTCAACGAATCTAGAAACCAACACAACACCTCGAGGGGGGGGGGGGGGGGGGGGGGGG
>NW_022282173.1:5208-8324 GCF_004355925.1 Anarrhichthys ocellatus
GGGGGGGGGGTCTATTTCTGTCTCAGCAGACAGACGGAGCAGACGCACACTGGCAGGCTGACGCACAGGTTGAGAGAGAGAGAGAGAGAGAGAGACAACCGGGTGGACGCAGACAGATGCATGTTATTGTTGTTATTGTTTGTAAATAAACATTTTCAAAGAAGACACACAATAAGACGTCGCATTAATGTTTTTCTCTGAGATGCAGAATTAGACTGAAGGTGTGACGGAATCAGATTTTGGGGATTTTCAGCTTCCTGTTTCATATTTTAAAATAAATTTCGATGAGTCGACTGACAGTAAAATGAACCAGAAACTATTCATCCAGCGTCAACAACAGTAGTTTCTGCTTCCTATTGAGAGGATTTGATGTTTTTTTAAAACATTTTGATTGACATGTTGGAGTTGCCGCTGGCCTGAACCTCATCGTGTGTGCGATCCCGTCCGTCCTGAGAGTCCGTCCCTCTCTCTGTGTTGGACGTCTGTATTAATGCTTAATAATAATCAGTTTGTGTTGGAGCCGGTTTAAAGCTCAGTGCGTCTCACGCGCTCACTAAAGGCGGCCATGTTTGTCTCTGTCCGACGAGATCATTCTGTGAGTACAACACTCTGAAGTGTTCCAGTAGCAGCAAACACTGCAGTGAGAGCTCGTGGTTCATAGAACAGCATCTATATATTTATATTCGGTTGTTTTGATGTAATTTAAGGAGCTGAACAGGTGAGAAGTCTCAGAAGAGCCACAGAGAGAGAAGAGAGGAATGGAAGCGTTGTCTCACGCATCTAAACTCAAGTTCCAGCTCCATAACAAACAGCCTCTCTGCTACTTTCATGCACCAGTTTGACTTTGTGACTTTCCCACCGCTCTCCTATCGATTGTACATTCTGTTGTTTCTGAGACGGGCTTATGAACAGCAATCCTTTCTCTGCTACACACACACACACACTGCTTTGTTGAAACAGTTGTGTGTGTGCTGTCAGTGTATTACATCTTGATGTCTAAAGTCAAGTTCACCCACGATCGCTGCACTCTTCACACCCTCACCTTCCTGTCGTGTTGAAGTCGAGGGGCGTCGCCCACTACGAGCTCTACGGAGAGGATCCAGGATGGGTTTGTCTCCTTTTATTGTGTTTAGTCATGAAAACATTGGTGAGAGGCGACGCAGTGAAGGACGTAAAACCAGGATTTATTTGTTAAAGCAATGCAACAAGCTCTCCTTGTCGTCCTTTGTCCTCGTGTTACAGACGACTCTAAACGCATCAACATGCAAAGATCGGTTTAGAAAGAAAAGCCGGTGGAAACGAGGTGTTTCTGTGCATCGTTGTAGTATTAACGCCGTGGCAACGCCTCCTCCTGCTAGAACGCAGTCCTGCTATCAATTCAATTCAATTCAATTCAATGTATTTTTTATAGCCCCAAATCAGGCTTCTCCTCAGAGGGCTTTACAGTCTGTACACATGTGACATCCTGTCCCGGGGCCCTCACATCGGAGCAGGAAGAACCTGATCTGAAGAAACCTGTAATCAGTCGTCCATGTTGAACTAACCTGGTAGTCCATCGATAATCAAGACTGTCGTTTGTGATTTTCCGGGAAAGTGTCACGTGATAGGAGCGTGACCAATCAGGGAAGGACACGTCGTGACTGCTAAGAACCAATCAAGTAGCGAACGCGGTAGAGAGCGTCATCGCTTCCAAACGTATCCGTCCTCGGTGCTCTGAAGCTCCGGCGTAGTGTGGACGCTCAGGGTAAAGATGAGAGTGGACGTGGGCTTAGAGAGAGCAACAGAGGAGGATCCTCTGTGAGGATGGATGTCATGTGTACAGAACGAACAACATTACAGAGTTCACATTCAATGCATACGACATAAATGATTCATATAAGGAGAGCAATAAGCAGAATAACGATGGAAAAAATAAGACTACTAGTAAGAACAGCAGCAGCAGATATAGTAGAATAATAATGATGATAACAAAAGCAGTAATTAAATGGTAACAGCAATGCGACTCCTAATAATAAAGACAGTAGCGGTCAAAGTGGTCCGTCTACACTAGTTAACCCTTTACTGGTTGTGTGTGAGACCTTTGTGACGATGACTGTTATTATTTGATGAAGAGTTATGATATATCTCTCCCAGGATTATTTTGGGAGTAGTCGATGAAAAGCAGCAGTGACCACGGTTAAAGTGATGATTATAGTAATCAAGTCCTCTTACAGGGCTCACTTTCGCTCTTTTCATACTTGACAACATGTAACAAGTGCATTTCTTTAACTGTACTCCCATGATGCTTTGCCTGGTGGTGGCCTGTCCTGCTTCCTGCTGCTGCTGCTGTGTACACTTTGACATCAACACAAGTCTCCGGGATGCAGCAGTGAAACTTGGGCTGCGTCAACACGTTAATAACGCTGCTGACGTCCTTTTAGTTTGAAATCTCCAGGGTTGTGTTTCAGTCTGGACGGGCAGAAACGGAAAAAATTAGATGATGCACACACCGATGTTCACTTCCTGTTTGTGTCTCATCAGTCCCTGATTCGTCACTCCCGTGTCACGTGATCCTCCTCAGGAAGAATGGCGTCTCAGGCGTCTTTGTGCGTCAGTGAGTCTCTGTCCAGCTGTGTGAGAGTCACATGTTCACATGTGGAGGTTCTAATGGTGCCACTGATTTATGTTGCTGCACTCACGTTATATGAAACTTTGCGTGCGTGTGTGTGTGCGTGTGTGTGTGCGTGTGTGTGTGTGTGTGTGTGTGTGTGTGTGTGTGTGTGTGTGGGTGTGTGTGTGTTCAGAGCTTTGATGGCACTGTAGTAATTGTTGTATAATAGCAGCTGGTGAATTATTTAATTCAAACTGCTTCTTCTGAGCCAGCAGCAGCTGGCCCACTAGTCTGCAGAGTGCACACACGCACACACACACACGCACACTAAAACATTGGCACACCTAGGGGTGCAAGGATGCACACACACATACACACACACACACAGACATGCTGAATAAAGACACACACACACACACACACACACATACTGACTAATGCAGTATCAAGGTCCTTGGAGACTTCTTTGCAGAGAGTGCTGTGTGTGTGTGTGTGTGTGTGTGTGTGTGTGTGTGTGTGTGTGTGT
>NW_022282174.1:0-3148 GCF_004355925.1 Anarrhichthys ocellatus
CACACACACACACACACACACACACACACACACACACTCCACCCCGTCATCAGAGCTCCCTGGAGGTTCCTTTAATGGACGCCTTGTTGTTGGTGTGCGGCCTCCTGTACGGATCAATTAGACCACCAGAGCTCTTCATCGCATCCTAAATGAACTAAATACATAAATACGTTTGGCCTGGATTCAGACATTACGTACAGCAATGCCATCTAGAGACTTTAATTACCGCAATACACACACACATCTCCATCATTAGATGTCATTAACCAGCAAAAGCCTACCCACAATGCACTCGGGTCTGGCTCTCACAGAGACCAATCAGATTACATTGATTTCCCTGTTCTAGAAAACGACATAATATATCTATCTATCCATCCATCCATCCATCCATCCATCTATCTATCTATCTATCTATCTATCTATCTATCCATCCATCCATCCATCCATCCATCCATCCATCTATCTATCTATCCATCCATCCATCCATCCATCCATCCATCCATCCATCTATCTATCTATCCATCCATCCATCCATCCATCCATCCATCTATCTATCTATCTATCCATCCATCCATCCATCCATCTATCTATCTATCTATCTATCCATCCATCCATCCATCCATCCATCTATCTATCTATCTATCCATCCATCCATCCATCCATCCCTTACTTTTTGACTTTCTCCTGTAAGTTCTTCGAGCATCGTGTGCGATGTGTCACCTGAAAGCTCTTCCCAGGGAGGGAAAGTGTGATGGCGTCACACCAGAGTGGAATCTTCACGCTCACATGTCTTTTTTCCTCTGCAGACATTTTAACTCGTCAAACATAATCACATAATAGCGGCTGCATTCCATTTAGGTGGTGCCCTGCTATTGTGCATGCTCGGTCACCCGCACACCTGGATGTATCAGAGCCGTCTTCAGTGACATGAGCTGTGCCTTTCTGCTGTGACATGTCAAAATGTCTTTTCCTGATGGAACCACAGGATTTTTGAGGATGAACACGTCATAAACTATTGATTGCATGTTTCAAAAGTCTCTTTAGGAAGTTTTCATTAGTGCCCGAAAGATAATCTGAACAGATAAAGTGTCTTGTTGAACCAGTGACTGATGAAGTATCTTATCCCTCTTTGGTGACGCTGTGGTGGAGGTGATGATTCAATGCTATGGTCAGTTTTGTGGCTTTAATTAATTAATGGATGTGTTGTATTGGGTTTATTGACAGGGATCTTATCTCGTGAGCATAGAATATTTTAGTCGCCAGGAAAAAGCTGTTGTTTGGACATTGTCATGTTAAATTTTTAGGTTACATGTTACGCTGTCCCGTTACGCTGTCCTGTTACGCTGTCCCGTTACGCTGTCCCGTTACGCTGTACTGTTACGTTGTCCCGTTACGTTGTCCCGTTACGTTGTCCCGTTACGTTGTCCCGTTACGTTGTCCCGTTACGCTGTCCCATTACGTTGTCCCGTTACGCTGTCCCGTTACGCTGGCTGTCCTGTTACGCTGTCACGTTGCGATGTTATGTTGCGATGTTACGTTGCGATGTTACGTTGCGATGTTACGTTGCGATGTTACGTTGCGATGTTACGTTGGGATGTTACGTTGGGATGTTACATTGTGATGTTATGTTGTGACGTTAGTCTGTCACGTTACGCTGTCACGTTACGCTGTCACGTTACGCTGTCCTGTTACGCTGGCTGTCCTGTTACGCTGTCACGTTACGCTGTCACGTTGCGATGTTACATTGCGATGTTACATTGCGATGTTACGTTGGGATGTTACGTTGTCATGTTATGTTGTGACGTTAGTCTGTCACGTTACGCTGTGACGTTGCGATGTGACGTTGCGATGTGACGTTGCCATGTTACGTTGTCACGTTGCGATGTCACGGTATGCTGTCATGTTATGCTGTCATGTTATGCTGTTACGTTATGCTGTCACGTTGTTGATGTCATGAAAGTAGAGTTCAACCAAACATCAACTCACACAACGGGTACAGGTACAGGTATGTGATGCATTTACAAACTGCATTCTTCACTCCGTGTCAGAGAAAGGTCTGTGACGGACTGAAACATTGCTCAAACAATTAAAGTCACCGTGGGAGCGAGTTCTCTCTGAGTGATTTCTCTCGGAGCAGGAATGCTGCCAGCGGAGAGCGACTCCCTCCCCAGCCGGCTGCAGTGCGTCACCACAGACAGTTGTTGCTCTCGGATGCTCAGCCGGCCCGCGGTAATGAAATCCGAGCGCCTGTTATGGCAGGATGACCTCACCGCAAACAGCCAACCTGCCGCAGCCAAATGAATATAATGAGGTGTCTGTCATGGTTGTCTGGGCGTTAGGTTGTTCGGTTACGGTACCGTAATGGTTAGTTTCCCCTGTTTTCATGAAAAAGGACATTTTTACCCAACATAATAACAACTTGTCCAGTAATTATTGGAACACATACTCTATTCTTTCTCGTTGCTTACTGACGTTCAGAGTCTGATGGTATCAGTGCGCCGACAATATTTGCAGATTACATTTCATATTGTGTAATATTTTAGAAGCTAATCCAAGACACAACAGATGAATAAGGTACAAATAAATAAATATATAAAAAACAGATATCAGCATGAAACTTAAGACAATTATTTTATGCATTGCACCTTTTCTGAAATGTTGTGTTTAAATATGCAAATGAGGCATTATCTAATGGTAACTTTTGGTGAGTTTAGGAGAAATCTACAGACGTAAACAGACAAAGTATAAAATAAATGTTTTCTTTCCTCTAGTCTGAAAGAAGACACATCAGTACATTTCCTGTCGTGTCTCGTCTTTATTTTACAGTTCCTCACAGAGCCAAACAAGAGAAGCTCCACACTTTGACTCACAACCCACCAAACAAAGCTTTTTACTACATTTTAACATCACGTACAATAAAATGAAACAGTCGTGTCTCCGCCTGCCTCATGTGAACAATGATAGAAATCAATTAAAGGCGGTCGCTCTTTGGATCACTGTTGAGCTGCTCTTCAGTCACTTTAATACATTTTTGAAGTACAGAGAAGTAACGTGTGTGAGTCAGAGGGATGGAGTTACCAACGCAATATTGAGTCACACCTGTGACGACTCTCCTCTCCTTCTGGCATACACACACACACACACACAC
>NW_022282174.1:3248-8323 GCF_004355925.1 Anarrhichthys ocellatus
CACACACACACACACACACACACACACTCACACACTCACACACACACTCACACACACACACACACTCACACACACACACACACACACACACACACAGCACTCACACACACACTCACACACACACACACACACACACACACTCACAGCACTCAGGGAGCTCCGCTGATATTGTCTGGGAGCGTTTAACTCGCTCAGATCAGAGCGGGTTGTTTTGTGACATCCATCACGTCCATCAGCACAACGAAACACACACAGACTCCTCATTTTCCACTCAGGTGTAATTTCTGCTGATCTGATGGAAGCAGAGAGCCGACTGTTGATCCCACACTGGACCTTTCTGCTCTAGAGTTTGACGTTTGCAGAGGATTAAATGTATAAATCAAGGAATCAGAGGAAAATGATGGAGATTTATTTTCTAAATAATACACGCTGAAATGACGCACAAGTATTGAGACATGTAACTAAATACATTTTCTGCTTTGCACACAATTTGCGTTTCTACACGTCACTTTTTAAACACATTTCTCTCGATGAGACACGCAGGAATCTGACATGAAGTCACTCTTTCGTCATTTTAAAATCACTGCCATTCAAACATAATTTGCCACCTGACCAGCACATCTGACTGCTTCACTGTTGACTCATCAATCAGGATGTAAACACTAAAAAAGAAGGAGAAACGCTGTAATTCTTGCTTCTTTTTCTGTTTATTCTATTTAGAATTTGTCCTCTTCTGGTTTCATGTGAAAAAATCAACCTGTAGAAATGCATTGATGTACTGAACTGTATTACAGTGATGAGAGGAACAGTATGCATGCGTTATGTAGTAAACACACAACACGGTGTTCACATAAACAAACAAACAAATGCATATATAACTAGATCAAAGACTTGATATTAAATTGAATGTCTTCAGTTAAATGATTGTGAGTCTGACTCTCGTGTGACTTCAGACGGATGCTGATTAACTGACAGCGTCTCCGTATAAATATCAGAGTATTTACTCTTAATGAGAGACGCTGATCCTCTCTGCAGCCTTCATTAGTGCTCCACGTCTCAGCACATCACGTCACCTTCACTGGTTCTCTTTGTGTGTTATGAGAATCATCTATTAAAACCAACCTTCATCATTTAATTCAGTTTAATGTTTAACGAGCAGTTACACAAAATATAATGACTTATATACACACACAGTACATCTGATCACTGTGATCACATGCGTCTGTGTGACCTTCATGACCAGACTGTAGTCCTCTCTGCTCTAAACAATACAAAAACAGATCAAGTACAGTGACAGCTGGAGCACAACTTGATATCTTGTCAAAAATATGATTTCTATTCATATATTTATCAAAACATATATTGTGTTTTACGCACGGTGGTAAAACTTAAATATTAAAGTGAGGAACTTTATGATAATATGCAGGATAAACATCTTTGGAGTCCAACACATTTACAAAAACATAAAAACGTAGGACAGAAAGAAAGATATGAAGAAAGATAATCACGTTTATTAACTGAAAATACAATAAAAATCAAGTTTTTTGTATTGTGAACAGTTACTGTGAAGTTCCACAGTGTCAAAATAGTTAAAGTCCTACATTCAAACGTTACTGAAGAAAAAGTAAAACAAATAATTAGTATCAAAATATACTCAATATGCAGAATAATATATATTATTGAGTATTAACTGCTCAGCAGCTGGTAAAGCTGGATCTTATCTTAATGACTTTATATACTGCTGGTAGTTTAATCTGTAATAATACCTCATCATTTGTTAGTTGAATATATTTTGTATCGATGAATTAAAGAAATAAAAAAATGTAATTACTGAAATAATTAAAAGGAAAAGCAGAAATTCACACATTTGAGAAAGTGGCGCCGTGAAATGTTTTTTAATTAAAAAATGACTAAAAAGATGAATTCTCTGTCAATCGACTGGTTGATTCTGTGCGTTGTATAAAAGAATATAGTGTAAAATGGAAATACTCAAGTAAAGTACAAGTACCTCTAAATAATTTAAGTATGTACTTAGTTATATCTTCTGCACGTCATCAGAAGCAGACGTTTACTTTGAGAAACAAAAGAATAAAGACATTCTAACTGAAGAAGAGGATGAGAGAGGACAGAGGGATCGATTTATGAGTGATGCTGCCTGATCGAAGGCAGCCAATCAGCGCTGTCCTCTACCTCCTCCTAGCTGCTGATTGGCCGGCTCGTGGAGGAAGAGAGGATGCCGGGACATCCAAGATGGCCGCGCTCATTTGAAAAACCTGCGGTAGCCAAAAAAAAACACAGTTTGGCACCTGAACCGAGTTGTTATTTTTAATTTTTTTGTATTATTATTATTATTATGTGGACGACTGGTGTCGCCAAGCAAGACTCGATCTAAAGGAGACACAAAGGACTCCGCGACAAGAGCCAGACTATTCCGTACTATCAGGTACAGCTAGCTCAAGCTAACGTTAGCTAGCGTGCTAACAGAGCCAGTGAAAAGCAACGGTTCTCGACGGGAGTTTAGCGTTAGCGTGCTAATGCTAACGCTACAGCTAGCGTGTCACTCTCACAGCTAACTTGTCAACATGCTTATTTATATACTCTCTGCTTCGTATCACCGGAAACAACTTAGTGTTTGTGTAAATAAATAAGCAGATAAAACTGAAAGCTACATGTTGAATCTGATCATTATGATCTGATGATTGTGATGTTTTTAGTTGAAACTCATCTATTTAAATCTGCTTTTAACCTGTAAAGTTAGTTATTCATGTTAAGTTTGTGCTGTTCCTTATTGTTATGATGTCATCTATTTAGTTTGTGTTGTAAACACCAGTAACATAATTTATCATGTTTGTTATGTCAGCTGTGGCTAAATATTCATATCTGACATTAAGTTCTTTAAAGCTTCAGTTTAACTCTCCAGACGATGTAAGCTTCATTTTTTTGTTATGTGTTCATACATTTTCGTCTTTGTGCCTCAAACTTCATTACCGTGTTATAAACAACATTTTATTAACTTCTAATTCTTTAATGGATTTTAATGTTTTTATGACGTAGGAAGTCCTCTTTAGTCTCAGCTCTCCTGAGGATTTATAGCGACGTAACTGTCTTATCTTTCGTCCGGATATCTGGAAATATTTCTCAAAGTTAACACATTTAATCAGTTTCAGCGTGAGTCGTTGTTTAAACTCCCATCATGCTCTGATTTATCTTTGAGCCAACGTCCGTCTCGTATGAGCGGTTGTATTCTTCATGTAACAGCGGAAGAGTCTGGTAGAACATTAATGTTAAAACATCAGATCGGGCTGTGGCCAGTCAGTGAAGAAAGCTTTTCACACTTCTCTGTCTTCCCCCGGTCCTCCCAGAAATAATGCTGATATCTGGAACTCATGTCGGAAGTCGTGTATGAAGAGACAGCCACGATGATCGCAGCAGGGGAATTGCAGCCGTTTGTCCCGTTTGGCCGCGAGCACTGCAGGAACCATCCGAACGCCTTCAACCTGCAGCTCAGAGAGCTCCAGCCCGCCTCTGAGCTCTGGTCGTCAGATGGCGCCGCCGGCCTGGTGGGGTCGCTGCAGGAAGTCAGTCTGCAGGAGAGAGAGAGGGTGCGATTCATGTCATTGATGTATTATATATTATATTATGTTCCGCTCATACCAGCAGTTCTGTTAGTCACGCACAAGGAGGAAAAGAGGAGGACGATAAGAAAAAGGAACTTCAGATGCTGGTTTATTGCTTGAAGCTACTTTTCTTCTGTGACACTGAAGGTCTTTATGTCTCAATGTAGCATCGTAGCTGACATTCACTCACTCACTGGATCTGTTCTGATTGGCAGGAATGCTGGCAGCTCAGGAAAGGCTGTAAGGGGGTCCGTGAGGAGGATGTGGAGTTTGAAGAGGAGCTGTACGCAGCAGGGACCGTGGTGGTCTGGAGTCAGGGCAGTTGGAGCCAAGCCTCCAACGTGTACAAGGCCTTCACCGTGGACAGCCCGGTGCAGCAGGTGGGTTCACTGGAGATCCAAGAGAAACGGGTCCTCTCAGTGGTAGATGTAGATCAGTACAGTGTCGGTTACATTTCATTCATCTTCAAAGGTAAAACACAAGCTTCTCAAACATCTGAATTGAGAGGCTTTTTAGACGGATGCATCCGAGTATTTGATTCAAACCGTCGTTTGTTTGAAGAATCCGAGTCAGAGTGAACTCCATGCTTTTGGTTCCTTTTTATATTTTGTCTTCTGCACAAATTAAAGCCGACTAAATTATAATTAGGTGATAATTTGACTCCCTCTCCTTCACTTCATCTCAGTCACTGTGTTTGTGGACTTTATTCAGTTTGTTCTGTCTTTTCTTCGTCCCAGATGTCGAGCTAACACTGGAGATGTGCAGAAGTCCTAATCCGTCCTCTCCCTCTCACGTTAACATGATGTTTACTGGATCTTTGTTTTGGTTCACTTCCTGAAACTGAGTGGATTTTCGTTATCGCTGCAATCAGACCGCAGCTATCGGGGTTTCTAAACGGTCGACCTCTCGGGTCGGCTGTTGTGGTCCGAGTGTGACGACTGCGTTCACAACTAGCTCGATCAGAACGGACCAAATGTCGCCTCGTGAAAGCGCCGCAAAGCACACATGTCTAAGCTCAGTTTAAGTGGATTCATAATATGTATATGTGATTGTGTCTGCAGGCTTTATGGTGTACCTTTGCTGTTCCTCACGACAAGAAAGACGGTACTGAACATGAAGAAAACCACTCAAGTACTCTACTCGTCTCTGCTGCAGTTCTGTTGAAGTGCAACTTTTAATGTCGTTCTTTGCAGAAGACGTGGAGCAGACGGTCTGCATCGTCCAGAGCAGCTGCATCAACGTCCACACGGTGACCGGCAAGGACTTCATCTCTCCACTCCCGTTCCAGGTGAGAGACGGAGAGACGGAGACCTGTTCTCCCACTAGGAAGAGGAGGAGGAAGGTGATGGTGATGATGATGGTGGTGGTGATGATGGTGAAGATGATGTGGTGGTGGTGATGGTGATGATGATGGTGGTGGTGGTGGTGGTGATGATGATGAAATGATGATGGTGGTGA
>NW_022282175.1:0-6606 GCF_004355925.1 Anarrhichthys ocellatus
TCAAACAGACCATAAAGCAGGGGATGCTTTAGGGCGGGGCTACACAGGGATAAACAAACAGAGGAGTCGCCCCCTGGTGGACATTAGAGAGAATGCAGCTTTAACACATGAAGCTTTCATTCTATAACACATTGGATGGACAGGCTTATTACAGCTACAGATTATATGTATTATTTTGTCAGAGCATTAGATTTATAGATTGCTGTCTGGAAAAGAGAATTTCAACAAATATTTAAAATCTATATTGTTTGAAGAGTACCAACTCTAGCTTTAAGACCATTTACTCTTATTAATATGATCTCTGCCTCTGTCAATATGACCGTTACTATGATGACCTGGCTGTTCTTTAATACGAGCAACTCCTCCTCATGTGACACATCTGTCATAAAAACAATAATAATAAATAAAAACATTTTATCAAACTAAATGTTGCCCGTTTCTCTCTCCACAGATTCCAGCAGCAGTAAACCGTCGCTCGTCTCCAGTTTGGACTGTTTGTCCAGCATCGTGGAGCGGATCAGCACAGATCCGGCTGTGGCCCCTCCAGGGGACAGCGTGGTCCCCCGGGGCCCCGGATCGCCTCAGAGCAGCCCCGCAGGCTCCAGTTCCTCCGCTGAACCCAACAGCATCTACGAGCCGCTGTGAGCCCGACGGAGCCGAGGACTCGAATTCCACAAAAACACCAAAACTAACTTTATTTTCCTGAAGTTTGATTTTCTTCAGTTTTTATCCTCCTGAACAAACTGAACGCTGCTGTTATGTTTTATTACTCTCATCGGAAAAAAAGACTCATTTCTGCTGCAGAAATGATGACGAGGACCATTTTATACATCTGTAAATAAGAGCTGTTTGTTCATACTATACACACACGCGTACACACACGTGTACACACACGCGCACGCACACACACACGCGCACACGCACACACACGGGATGCTGCGATTGTTGTGTCATATGTTTCTATGTATTATTTATGAGTGAATGGCATTTTAATAAAGAAATATTTATATTCAGTAGAATCTTTCAATGTCTTTCTCTAATATTTTATGAATGGAGCCTCGATTATAAACTGAAACGCTTCACTTTTCTTGTATTTTCTTATTTTTATTTGAGTCTTCTAGATCTTTTCCTCCTTTGTTCCAAACATGTTATGCAGCTAAATTTGATTTAATTCCAATATTGAGTGAATTGAAAGAGTAAAGTTGTTAAAAACCAAAGTTTGTGAGGATGATTGAACTCCTTCAGGTACACATTTCATCCGTCGTTAATACTAAATATTAATTAAAGCAGCGTTACAGCATCAGAACCTAAATCGTACGGTTGATTCTGATGCCAAATTTTCAGGAAATGACAAAACTCACACAATTATGTGAAAATGACCAATAATAAACACAGAGCCAGCAACAAAGGAAACACATCACCAAACCAACACAAAGATATGTTTTAACGATATAAACACACATTAAGATGCATTGTTTGTGCACAAAGTGCACACGCGCACACACACACACACACACCTACACTTACACACACACACACACCTAAACACACACACGCACACACCTACATACACACACACAACCATCACGGAAGGTTTGTTGTACTCACATGTCTGAAGTCAGTCTGTGAGTGAAGTCCTCCTCGATCAGCTCCAGGTTCAACTCGTTCAGCTAGCTAGCTTAGCTAACAGCTAGCTAGCTAGCTTAGCTAACAGCTTAGTTAACATAGCTAGCTAGTTTAGCTAACAGCTAGCTAGTTTAGCTAACAGCTAGCTAGTTTAGCTAATCTACTAGAGCTCTCCTCTGGTAGATTACAACGGATTTGTCATATGTTTTACTGAATATAGGACAATAATAAAGATCACATTTATTCTTCGGATCGGCGAACTGCATGAGGCATCCCACTTGCCCGAAAAGGGAGTTTACTTTCCCCCAGAGAAGCTTAATATCATGCAACACGAATCTTTTCTGGAGGGTGAGCAGAGCGTCACCTCTCAGGAGCTCTGCACAATACTTATGATTTTAAAAAAGTAAAGTTAAATTAAATTCAAGTTAAAAATGTTTGTAGGCTTACAAAGAGCACAAAAATAAGACTGTCATTCTGTTACTTTCACCTGATTCTTAAATTTCCAATAAAAGTCTGAGAAATTGACTGCAAAACATTTCAGAAGCAGAATGTTGATATGAAATATGAAATGTCGGCTCAACAATAATATCCATACACATGTGTATATGATGGAATAAAACACATCATTATATTATGTCTAATACATAAAAAGTAACAATATTATTCCCTTCAGATACAAGTTTGTGAAACAGTCAAAAGAAAAGGCAGTTTAACTGCATGAACCTACGTTTATTAGAAGCTAATCATTTAAACCGATCAAACAGATTGATTGACACAAACCTCAACATACAGGCTGGATGATCAATAATTATGACATTTTATTGTCTGAATCTATTTTTTATTTTTTATTACACAAGCACCGTGATGACATTTTTAAAATGTATTTATTAGAGCTGAATTCATCAAGCAGACACTAAGACGTCCAGTTGCTCCGGAGCTCCGGGTGTCGACCGGGTCTGAGCCGCTGCTGTAGCCGAGGGGAGGCGCCTCTTTTCCGGGCTGACCGAAGCTCAGCAGCCGCTCACTTCCTGCGGCGCGCGGCGGCTCCCTTCTTGCTGCTGCAAAGCGCAAAGTGCAAAAAACAGATGTGTACGGAGATGCTTTATGGTGACTTTGAGTTTAATATGATAGATGGATAGATATTTTAAGAAATATAAAATATATAAGAAAGCACAAGATATAATAATAAACCAACTACTGGAGCAGTTTCTTGAAGCTACATCGCCCTCTAGTGTCCAGACATAAGCTTACTAGTTACAACCATATACCTACATTATTAATTATATATAAATAATATATATATAATATATTATCTGTATAAAGTCAGCTATAATAAGGGTTAAATTAAAACAAACTGATGTTGAAATGAAGGTAGATAATTTCAGATAAAAACAAAACAAAAAGCAAGTAAATCAATTATTATAATTTGTGGTGAAAGTACTAAAAAAACAAGTACTGTACTGAAGTACATTTTTGAGGTACTATATTTATCTATATTTATATATAAACTACATTTATTTGAAGGCTTTAGTTAGTAGTTCAATTGTATTGTATTAATACTAGGTTTAAACCAACTAATACATATTATTAAATATTAAACTACCCAGCAGTATTAGTTTACTTTTAGTATATAAAGTAGTTTGAATCAGCTCTATATTTACTACCAACAATATTAAACATTAATGCATCAATTGTTATCCAAAAATGGAATATATATTATTATAAAATGGGTCATTCTACTCAATGAGTATTTTACTTTTACTAGTATTTCTTTACTCTGCAGTACTGCGACTTTAAGTAAAGTAAAAGATCTAAATGCTTCTTCCACCTCTGAGTAAATTAAATTATAATAAAACCCCTTTTTTCATCGTTGTTTTCACTAAAGTATCAACCTCACACAGAGTTTGTACGTTTGGATTTTGAAGGAGTTTTTCTGTGTGTGATAGAATAAATATCTGGGGTGTGATGAACTGTGATGAAGTTTCTGTGAACGCTTTCTTGGTGTTCATGTGGAGCAACTTACTGTTTCTGCAGCTCATCGATGCGGTTTCTGAGAGAGACCACCTGGAAGACAAACAGCCGGGATGTCACCTTCAGGACTCTGTGATCCTCTGATTGAAGCCGCTTTTTACACATTAAAATATCCGCTCATGAACACACCGTACAACATGTCAAACTCCTGCTGAGTGTCAATGGGAGATTCACACAAAAACAAACAAAAGTTCAGTATAATCTTCTTTTTCTTATCTGTCACCCAACAGCTGTAGCAAACTAATGGCCCCAGCAACTTTTGTTTTTCTTTCTGTTTTGACGACCTACTGTATCGTTGTTTTACTGAAAAAATAAATGATCCTTTGTTTGACCTGAAATACTCTAGAGAGCACATTTTCATGCACGGTTTAATATAAACTTTAATGCAAACATTATATAGCAATTTTGAGAAAACAGAGATATGATTTTGTGCTCTCAGCATGCATCAGGGAGGGAGACAAACACCCTTAATCTACACTTCTTTGTTACATTAAAGGTCCAGTGTGTAGCATTTAGGGGAGTCTATCAGCAGAAATAGAATATAATATTAATAAATATGCTTCCTTTAGTGTATAATCACCTGGAACTAAGAATCTATGTGTTTTCTTTAGCTTAGCATAACTTCAGAGGGAACAGCTCCTCCTCACAGAGTCCGCCATGTTTCTATGGAAGCCCAGAACGGGCAAACCAAACACCGGCATTGGAGGGAGTCTTTCATGTTATGAAGTTACCTGAAGGCCACCGTAGTTCTCTTACTCTTGGATATAGTTTAGAGGAGTGAGCGAAAGGATGTTTAGTTGGTGTGCAATCTGCAACTTCACCACTAGATGTTGCCAAATCCCACACACTGGTCCTTTGAGGCATTTTACACTTTATTGTGTAAAATGTTTTTATCGTCTGTATTGAAATACGTTGGTCTTACAATAAAGTTCTTTATACTACAAGTGTTGCTGGAGTTTTGACCTCTTCAGACTTTTTCCCTCAATGCATTCTGGGAGAAGGTGAAGTTTCCTCACTGACCTCATATCTCTGCCTCGTGAGCTTCTCGCAGTGGTCGTATTTAATTGCCTCCAGGTTGTGCAGCCACTCCCACAGCTCCTTCGCCTTTTCCCTGAAAAACACAAACCAGGAACCAAACATTCAATGAACACTTCTGCAAAAGCTTAAAAACATTTACATGCTGCTTCCTGCAAATTAGTCCGAAAAAAAAAAATCACCTCATGTTAAAACTTTGCTGTGTTTATCTCTTGAGCCAGTCGCTGTTGTTTTAAACTACTTTTGAAGTTTTGCATGTGACGTGTGGCGGAGAAAACATTATTCTCTTGGGTGACAGCACTAAAATGTCCATAGCCTGTACGTATGTAGCCCAATGCATAATACCTCAAAAACAGGAATCTGACCAGCACATCAGCGCTATTCTCTTTGAAACCTTGTCTCTTTTGCTTAGTTTTCTCTTTCTTTTCTCCCAGAAAACATATATTAGGACTTTTCTGCCAAGAGGATCATGCGATTGGTTGCATGTGTGAATCTCTGTGTCTGTCCACAGCTGATCTTTTATTCTGCTGCAGCAAACTGCATAATATTTCGCGTGCCCGGTTAAAGCTGCATGCTCAAGAACCTCTCGTGGTTGCGGTGACTCACGCTTTCTCAAAACACCTTTTTTTTTTTTACCTGTTTCATACTGCCATTGACTGCTTGCTGACTCCTCACTCACTACTCTTAACCGGCCCCCGGACAAGAGTTTACTTAAGTCAATGTTGACTTATTTGACACGTAACTTCAGTACTTAAGTAACGTCACTTCCTTCCGTAGTTATCTTAACCCAGACCACAACCTTTTTCTGAACACTGCAGAGACTTGCAAAGGAGCCCTGATCTCTGCTGGACATTCATAGGAAAAAAAACATACATCATACCAACCGTTGCATTACGAAACATTGCAATGGATTACTTTGATACTAAAGAAAACTTAAAAATGTGATAACTCGCAGGCAAGTCCTGGGGTTAAAAGAGTTAAAAGAGATTATATTTGGTGAAAATTAATACATTTGTACTTTGTTCTCATCAGTTTTTTATATTTGTGCGACCAGAGGATAAAGAAAACGTTTCCAGGTGTGCTCATGTGTAGGTGTTGCGTTGTTAAGTGTTCTCTAACTGCTCCTCAAGCATTTTAACCACAGGGACGAATACTCTCCGTGGGGACATTTCTGCATTATCCTTCCTCCCTGTGGGTTACCTCATATTGTCCTCACTGAAACCGTCGACGTTCAGGGGTTGGCATCTCTCTGACATGATCTTCTTCTTCTTCTCTCTTTCCGTCTGCTTCTTGCCTCTCTTCTGGTCAACCTAGAAAACAAACGTGACCGGTTAAAAAACGTCACGTCTTTACAAACAAAGAAAATACATGTTGTTACCTGGTTTGAATGAAGTTGAAGCGACGACCAAAAAGAAAAGAAAGAATTAAAAATAAAGCTACCTTCTGCAGGCTGCTGTAGCCTGAACCCATGCCGCTCAGTGTTAACTTCTTCTTGGCTTCAGCCTCAGCCTTCCAGTGGGCGTCGGCTTCCTCCTTCCTCTGCCGCTCAGCCTGTGAAATACATTTTCAAAAACATCGTGATCTAACCAGTTATATTTTTTTCCTTAGAGTAACTTAACAGCATCTGAGAATGTTTGTCTTTGCTGACCTCTAGTGATTAAACTTATCACCTTGCTGCGGTGATGTATAAATGTACTCGGTACACTCTAACGTCACTGCTAGGTGACATACTTTAAACTCTTCACCAGAAGAGGTCCGAGTGATGCTGCTTTTCAGCCCGCTGTTAAGTTATACGCTAATGTGTGATACGATACGATAAGGATACGATAAGGATAGGATATGATAACGATAGAATGAGGATACGATGAGGATACGATAAGGATACGATAAGATAAGATAAGTATAAATAAGGAT
>NW_022282175.1:6616-8323 GCF_004355925.1 Anarrhichthys ocellatus
GATAAGTATAAATAAGGATACGATAAGGATACGATAAGGATACTATAAAAACCTCAGCAAAATTGCTGTGCAGCAGTTGCAATACAAGGTGTGAAGAGTGTAAATATAAAAAGTCTAAAATAACAATAAGTTGCAGATCCAAAACATATAAAATAAATAACTAGTTGGGTATTTGTGAGTGTGAATCTATTTCAACAGTTCCCTGCTGTTGAAAGAATCAAAAGAATGAAGCTGAAGGTTTTGAACTCGTACCTCCCGCCTGGCCTGCCGCTCTTTATCCTTCTCAGCACGGACCCTCTGCTGTTCGGATCGCTCGTTGCGACGCTTCTCCTGAAAATACAAAAATCAACACGCTGCAACGTTTCTGACAATTAAACTTTATTTTTGGGGGTTATTTCCACATATCTGGGACAGCTAAAGTATATATATATATATATATATATACATACTGTATATGCATGTTATCAAGTGCATGTTAAATGTGTATTTTTTGTTTGGGTAAAATCTCACAATTCTGTCTTTGAGACCGAGGAGCTCCTCCTCCTCTTTCTTCCTGCACTCGAAGTGAGCGTCGATCAGCGACTGCAGCTCGGCCAGGTCTTTGTTCTGACGTTTCTTCTGCATGTCCTGTAAGAGGTGGACAGAAGACGGCTGTCACTAACAAACTTTAAATCTGTGTGGATTTAAAAACACGGCTTCAGAAAAGAACAAAACTCACTATTGTTTAGTCCAACTAACAATCCAAACCTGAACGTTATTAAAAACCAAACAATGATCAAAATAGTTACCAACTCATTATTTATTTTTTTATAGACTCTTCATGTTTTATTTTTTTTACCTTAATTTGTAAAGTAACTAAAGCTTTCAGATAAAGATAAACAGTGGAGTGAAAAGTGCAATTGTTCCCTCTGAAATGTAATACAGTAGAAAAAGAAAGTGGCATGAAAGTAAACAGTACAAGTACCTCAGAATTTGTACTTAAGTGCAGTACTTGAGTAAATGTACTTAGTTATATTTGTATGTAAATGCCGGAGGGCTGAGGAGGGAGAACTGACAATTAAAAACAAGTCGACTTACATCAAAGTCCACTTTCTCTCCGTCGGGGATCTTTGGAGCAGACGGCCTGTTGAAGGAAAATAACATTCAAATTATAACAACGAGTAACTTAAAGGGATGTTGTGTAGAATATGGTGACATCTAGTGGTGAGGTTGCACATTGCAACTAAAAACTCATCGGTTCACTCCTTTCTTTTCAAGACTGTGGTTACGTGAGCCGCCCGGTGCCAAACCGCGGTAACGTCGTTCGCCTCACACCTCGCTATGGTAAGGCCATCCTTACCCAAGCGATGGAGGCACCACAACACGGCTCACGTTACCACAGTTTCACAAGCGTGTCAGATAGCTACGGTGGCCTTCAGGTAACATAAAAACCACAGACTGTAAATAAGAAGTGAACGTAGTCATGGTGACGTCACCGATTGGTTTGTGGGCTGATGTTTTGAAGACTCTGGTTCGGCAATTTGGCCGTCGCCATCTTCGATTACAGCCGTCGCTATGTTGTTGTTTTTGCAGCCAATGAACAGGAAGTGACCATATCTGGACTGAGGAGGAGTGATGTAGAGACGCTGTATACGTCTCTGATAGAGACCTGTCAATCACTGTAAGCCCCGCCCTAAAGCATCCCCTGCTTTATGGTCTGTTTGACTC
>NW_022282176.1:0-8323 GCF_004355925.1 Anarrhichthys ocellatus
TAGCAAGAAATGACACTTTGGACCATCAGGCAGGTTGAAAAAAAAAAAGATAATAGTTAAGGGCAGATTATCTCTATTTGCCTAATAACAAGTTAAAACCAAAAATGAATGCACTCATAATGTTGGTAATAATCTCTCACTGCAAAGGAAATCTGAAAAGGGGAGGTGGTCTGTAAACTGTGATGAATGTTAACAGCTGAAGGTTGAAGTAATATTCTCAGTTTTCTTTTTGTTTGTCCAACCTGGTATGTAAATATTACTGATAGCAATGATGGACATGACTAAGGCTACATCCACACTACTACATTTTCGAGTTTTAAAACAAAAACGATCAGCATCTGTTAGGATCCCTGTCTGCTCCTAGTTTGTGCTCCTCTGTTTTGTTATTGTGGGCCATGTGCTTATGTTTTGTTTTTGTGTCAGCCTACAGTTTCCACCCCCGTGTTCCGGCCACTTCACGCCTCTCTCCTTAGGCTCAGCTGTGGCTCATTCCAGTGATCGCCGCTGGCTGACTTAAATACCTCGGCATTTCACCGGCGCGTCGTCAGTCCTTCCGGTTACCAGTCTGGTCATCTAAGTCTGAACACCCATTTCAGTGAAGATCGTTACCTGTTTATTTTCTGTTCCTTCAGTTTTGAGTGCGGTCGAGCTTCCCTCCCGACTCCGGAGGCTACCTGTCCCGGCCTCGGTTGAGCTTCCCTCCCGACTCCGGTGGAGATTATAGGAGTGACTTTAATTTGCTGGACAGTTAGTCTTTGTTTTTTGTTTATTCTTTCTGTGACTCCTCCTGCAGTTAAATAAAGTCTTGGCTGGAGTAAACCTGCTATGCGTGCGTTTGGGTCCACTAACTACACTACCACATAACAGCATCGTTTTCAAGATGATCTCCGTCCAGACTAAAACGCCTGAAAACGAATATCATGTGACTATTCATGTACACTGGGCATTCGCGTGGATGCCGGTGTAAACAGGAAGTGGATTGGTTGCTTAGTTTAAAAAAAAACGACAGAGTAATAAAGTAGTCTTTAAGAATGAAAGGTCGTGTTTGATACTTAAAATCTTCTCTAAAATCTTCCTCTATGAACTCAAACAGACACATTTCATGGAAAGTTTTAGATGTTTTATTTTCAGACTTGATTACAGCGCTGTGGGTCTTGCTCTATATCTCTCACATCACATTTACTTTAAAATGAACACTTACACATAAATGTTTACTAGATTATGGGTCCATAAATGTGTTCAACAAACGTCTCTCACTCGTTTCCTCGGTTTTGTTGTCTGTTCTCACTCGTAGCTCTGCTGATGTCTGAAGTCTCTGTCATACTGGACAACAATCAAAGTCCGTTTTGTGTCCGTCCTCCCTAAAGCCATTAACAGTGACTTCAGACGTCCGCTCCATAGCGCTGATAACGCAGCTGGACACGCCGCTCGCTAATCGCTCCAATAACAGCTGCTTCCTACGTAATAATGCAGACTTTAACTGAACAACAGCTGCTAGTAAAGACAACAAGGTCAGCAACACCTGTAATCAGTTGTCCATGTTGAATTAACCTGGTCATCGATCGATTATCAATGTTGTTGTTTATGATTTTCCGGGAACCGGTCACGTGATAGGGGCGTGACGAATCAGGGAAGGACACATCGTGACTGCTAAGAACCAATCAAGTAGAGAACATGGGTGTGGGCGTCATCGTTTCTAAACGTATCCGTTTTCGACCGTCCACACGAAGACGTAACCCCGGAGTTTTCAAACTTATCCATCTTCCGGAGCGTTTTCAAACTTCTCTGTTTTCAGTGCTCGAAAACGCCGGCATAGTGTGGACGCTCAGTGTAAACGTTCCAAAACATATGCGTTTCCAAATGGAAACTGAGTAGTGTGGATGTGGCCTAAATACGACCCATTGATGTAAAAAACCTGGCTGTGAAAGATTTGGCGATGCATACTGTACTCAAGGTTGGTAGGTATATGAGGAAAATATTGGTCCTTAATTAAAAATGTGACCTTCCCTTATCACCTCTGTTGTAATGAAAATGATAGACTTGGATAAACACTCGTCAATGGGCGACTCTTAGGAAAATCATAGCTGCAGTAGATAGCTTAGTCTTAACTGGAAGCTTTAATATAAAAGAGTAGATGTGTTGATCCCTAAATGTGAGGCCAGCAAAGGATCTCTGAAGACTGAGCCACTGACTGACTCAGGTAATGAATGAATGTAGAAACACATGAATGGGTGACTGAGCTGAGTGAGCTATCTCACCAGTGTACGGCCCCTCCTTGTCCTTGCGGCTCTTGGTGAGTGAGCAGTATGGACGTCGCTCTTTCACTTCCATAGTGCTTCTGCTTGTGCTGCTGGCAAACATACAGGCATGCTGCTGTACAGCTGCAGAGACAGAGAGACAGACAGAGAGTCAGGGTTGTTGGACTGAACCTGCAAACACACACACACACACAGACAAAGGAGTAATCAATGACAAAGTGAGAACAACAACAAGGCCATTACATTTTAATTTAAACTGACATCAGTGCACTGTAATCAACGACAACTACTACAGCAACAGTGTATACAGTATGTGCTCCTGTGGTGACTTGATTAAAACATCACCATCTACACTGTGTGTATTTCTCTGTGAGCAGCAGCACGCTCAGCTGTTTTGTTCATTCCTATTGGTAAACATGGATACCAAAGAGACACATTCTGCGAGCCGTGCACGTACAGTGTGTTCATACAAGGCTTCACGCAAATGCAAAAATGCATAGAGGTTAATTCATATTATACAAACATCCATTTGCGGGATTTGCCATTTTGTTTGATCAAACATCATGCAGACATTCACATGTAATGTCATTTGTCTCTATTTATTTTGTTCATCAATGGATTGTTCATTATCCCCGCCAGGAGATTATGTATTCAGTTGTGTGTGTATGTATCTGTGTTGTCTGTCCACTGCTAATCGTGAATATCCTACTATTCAAGGTTGTACCCAAAGTTTGTTTGTCGTCTCCAAAACTATTTCTTTACATCTACAGAAAAAATAGTTCATAATGTGAATGCATATCACTTGATTGTGCCATCTGGCATTTAAGGTATGTAAACAAAAACCTTGGAGTGTAGTGGGGAGGCAGCACATCCCTGTTCCCTTTGGTTGTATTATACAACACCTAGCAGTAATAGAGGTGGCCTGAATACATATTAAGTCAAAATAAATGGCTGACAAGAGGCAAACAGATGCACTTCTCAATTAATGAATTGATTGTTTAAGTAGTCTATTTAGCAGAAATGGCCACCATTCTATTGCTGTATTGATGATTAGCTTTTTCCCTCTTTTTCATATCACAGTAAATTGTATCTCTTTGGGCATTGGACTGTTTGACAGACAAAGAGACCAACATTTTGAAAATGTGATGGGAACTTTCCTCTTTTTTCTCACTTTTAATAGACTAAACAATTTAAGGATTTATATATAAAAAATTGCAGCTTTTACTTAATTACTGTACTATGACAGGAGTGAAAAATGCCCATGTAGGCAGTTCAGGAACACACCTGGTGGCTGTTTTAGCCAAAAGACGTCAAGAGCAAAAGCATTTCAAATATCAAATTCATGTAAGTGCAGTGTTACTTCAAGTGAAGTGCTACAGTGAAGTGACAATTAATCTACATTCATAAGGAGTATACTATATATATATACTGTATTTATATCTACATTTACATACATGGACATGGACAGATACCTACATGAGGCCATGACATTAGCCTGAGAAGAAGAGTCGATAAGTTTGAACCGCGATAGCTTTGTCTCGTCTAGGGATTGCTGATTGTCAGTTTATGAATTGAGTGACCAGGCCTTCTGGTTTTTGTGCCACTCTTTATGCTGAGTTATAAGTAATGAGGTAGAATTGATGCTGCGATGGGACAGTAAGCTGATGGGATGGATCCACAAGCTGTCAGCAGTTCTTTGAGTAATGTGTGCCTCTTTGGATATCGAGTCACCAGCTGCTGTCACTGGGGAGTTTTACAGTGAGAGCTTAACATGTGCCTTGGTAGCTTCTTAAACACATAGAAATAAGTGCTGGCATTCAAAATGGGTCTGGCTTTCATGCTTTGATGGATAGATGGACGGAGAATAGAGGGTGATAGCACACACATAAACCCAAAGGAGAAGAGGAGGTAGACACATGGCAACACCAGCGATAACACAGCTTATAAAAGCCAGGTGTGATAAAATGTACGGCAATACTCATTTTGACTTTCTTGAGACAATACTTAATTCAGACAGAGATAAGAAAGTCAAAGGACTGAGTGAGAAGAGGGTTAGTTTTCAAGAAGAGACATGAAGAGAAGCTGGGAGGGGGGGGGAGTAAAGACAGCCAGTCGTGGTCAGACAGCTTTATAAACCTTCAACTTAATCTGAGACACTGAGCCTTAAATCCCCTACTCTCTGGACCTGGATGCATGCATGTGTGTTTGTTTGTGTGCTTGTGTCATGATGCACTTTGCTGTCCGGACTACTTGGTTTATGTATTCTATTCTGCTTCAAACTACATCTGGTATCTGCCAGAATTAATGTCTTTTTGTATCATCTTATCTTTGATGACAGCAGGACAAGGACTATCGCTGTTCTGAAGTACAAGTGACCCAAGTCATTCATTTACCATACCTGTTTCTTCTCCATTCAGAGTAACACACCTGAGTTAGCTTACAAAGGGATTGAACCCTAAACATTAGAGCCACCACTTCACCTCACCAACACACCTTTGGACTGCAGAGAATCAGCAGGAAGCCCGCTCAAACGTAACAAGATCATGCAAAGTAAAAAGAAATGCTCACCATCGAGCCACTATGAGGCCAAGTCCTAATGAGATACATGATATTCATACATTAACTGCTGATCTGCATCGGGGTGGATAATCATGGTGTGCCATGCCGTGATCAGGGGCTGTGTTGGCGGGGGGCCCCTGAATGATTCAGAGGAACAGGAGGCGCTGTATGTATTCATTCGTACAGAGCTGTTGTTTAGCGGTTTCCTTCTACTCACAAACCAACCTTAACAGTGGAGTTTTGTTTCATGCATACCATAATATAGAATGCATTTTGATGTTACTAAATGAAGCTTAAGCGCAAGTTCCGTCAGGAAGACACTCATTCATAATCTCTGTCTCTCCTCTCCTTGTAATTACTCTATCAGCTGATTGGGGGCGTGCACTGTTAAGTAACCAACCAGATTCTGCACACGCTTTCCTTAAGCCAATCACATTGTTGCTGTCAAACTTTAAATAGGGTTCTCCTCTCTGCTGCTGTCAGTTGTCATTTCAGCTTTAAGCAGATGCGACCCTCCTCCACCCCAGTCCCCTCCAGTCAGCATCACAGTCATGCTCCTGATTCATCATCAGATTGCAGCAACTCCTTTCACCACCACCACCAGTGTCAGGACTCCAGGGGGGATTAGGCCTATTGGACCTCAGTATCCCTACCCTCGCTGATATTACTTCAGGATGGAGTCCAATCGCCAAAGACTTTGCACTTTTCATATTTGATGCATGTATAATAAATCATTGTTAAATTATAAAACGAGTCTCTCCTGATTGAACTGACAGTATCTGATAGGGATGTACCGATACCAGTATCGAGTATCGGTCATGTACTCGTAATCATAAAGAGACTTAACCAAACCCAATACCACTTCACGGCAACGTGAAGCTAACCTCTTGTCAGGTGAGCAGGTAGCATGGAGGAGGAGCAATGTCAGCAGTTTGGAGATATTTTACATCCCTCGTAAAAACGATCATTTACCGTGAATTGTCAAGATTAGTGCCTTGCATGTAGGGGTGCTGCGGTTGAAGTGCCTACCAAGGCACCCAGCTGTAAGGATAAACGATGCCCAGACAGGTTAAATCCATCATTTACTGCCAGCTGCAGTGTAAGCACAAAAAGGACAACTGTCCCCAGTTCACCTGTCCAGGAGAGTTGGCAGCCACACTGTTTGTTGCATTGTCGAGGACACATGCAGACACATTCCCAGTAAGTCTCCACTTTATTAGTTAGTTTAGCTGAGAGAGAAAGAGCGGGTGATGAGGAGAATGAAGTTATCAGTAATGTCATAGCTGTAAACGTAGCAGTGCAGTGTATGTTTAGTCTATTTGTCCGTGAATAAATGCTACATCTCCTCAAGACCAGAGCCAACTCCCTGTGCCTTGCATGCTACTTGCTGGTTAAAGTGAAGGGGGCGACGGGGGTGACAAGCCACTCCTCTGAGTTTTGCTCTGCTGTTTTTTTTGTTGTTGACATTTTCAATATTTCTTTTAACGGTTTGTCTGACAGCATTTATCGGTCCAAATTCTCATTGCCGGTTGAACAGTAAATTATTTTATTATATCCCTATTGCAAACAAACTTGAATGTTAAAATGTCAGCAACAGCACTGATGCAAATAAAACATGCTTTTGAACTCATTGAAGTGTAATGGTATTAATGTATATTTACGGATATGAGTATACTCAATCATATCCGTACTCAGTAGCTATGACATACATTCCCATGTTTTTAACTGTCTTCTGACAAAAAGTGGCAAACCAATCTATTCTGACCTGTAGTGTCTCTAAAATTGGTCACTAATCCATCATTTTTGGGGCATAATGAGTTATTTCATGTCAGTTCCTTAAAGAAACTTTCAACTCTAAACAGTTTTTGCTCTATGTTCACTCTCATTTACATTAGGGGTGGGGGGGGAAACTGATACAGCATAGTATCGCGATATGTTGCGTGGCAATATTGTATCGACACACGGAAGCCAAGTATCGATATTTTATTTCAACTTTTTAGTACTAGAATAATAAAATCAATTGCTTTTTCAGTCCACTAGGTGGGACTGAGTTATTTTCTGGGGAGGTCAGCAGAGGTCCCGGGTCAGCTTGATCGGTCAAAACAAAGATGGAGACATCGGAGAAAGAAATCAGAAATACGCCATCCGCGTTTAAATCAAACGTCTGGACTTATTTTGGATTTTTTAACAAGGGAATTTTTCCCTTCACGCCTTGCAAATCACGCCTTGCACGCCTTGCAAATCGCACGTGTCATATCCATGTCCTTTTGGACATATCCATGTCCTTTTGGACATGGATATGACACGTGCGATTTGCAAGGAGTGTCATATGAAAATACAATACTCTGGGAATACTACGAACATGAGGGCTCACCTCACACGCCACCATCCAATGACGGCCAAGCCAACGTTAAATCAGCTCCTCCGAAAAATCAACCAACACTGGACACACTTAGCTTGACAAAGCATCCATACATACATGCTCAAGACACTGGAACCTAGGTATATGACTCCATCGCGGCGTTTTTTTCACCGACACAGCCGTGCCCAAGCTCTACAGAGAAGTGAAGCTTAAAGTTGAGGAATAGTACAGCAGTAAGGGTTGCATTAACTTGCGATGCGTGGACTGGACGTCAAGGGCAGTGGATTCCTATGTGACTATAACAGCACAATATCTCACAGGGGACTGGCGACTGCTGTCTCACGTTTTCTCCAAACTAGAGCAGTACACGTAAGTCACACCGGGGCAAACATTGCAGACCTGCAAAATGCAGCACGAGAATGCGGGATTGCTGACAAAAACCTGGTGGTTGTAACCGACAACGCTTCTAACATGGGCATTGCCGTTCAGTTAGCAGGATACCTGCATGTGAAGTGTTTCGCTCACACGCTCAATCTGGCCTCACAACGGGGGTTAAATCTGCCACCAGTAGCCAGGCTCATGGGGAGTTTGCGGCACATAGCTGGCTCTCTGCCCTTGACGTCCACGCATCGCAAGTTATACTGAGTTATATAACTCTTATATCGTACTTATAGAAGTTATAGACACGTTTGCATTCAGTTAAGTTGGATTATGTAGACTGTAATACAAACAGTTCAATATGTCAGGTGCATGCAACATTTATGACATTGTCGGTCAGTCTGTCTGCTTGACAATCCCATTTTGCTGCAATAAAATGATTGAAGTGAGATGAACAGACTGAAAACTTTATCTTATTAGATAAAACATGTTGACAAAGTTTTCCTTTGGGGGCATCATTTGCAGTAGAAAAAAGGTAATAAATTGCAATATATCGCAATATATGTTATTGCAGTACTCAGCATATCGCAGTATCGTAATATCGTATCGTGACTTAAGTATCGTGATAATATCGTATCGTGACTTAAGTACCATGATAATATCGTATTGTGACTTAAGTATCGCGATAATATTGTATGACTTAAGTATCGTGATAATACTGTATCGTGACTTAAGTATCGTGATAATATTGTATTGTGACTTAAGT
>NW_022282177.1:0-2070 GCF_004355925.1 Anarrhichthys ocellatus
AACGTCTCTGTGAGGACACCCGGTTAACGTCTCTGTGAGGACACCCGCTTATCGTCTCTGTGAGGACACCCAGTTAACGTCTCTGTGAGGACACCTGAGCATCCATAGTCTTCTCTATCATGTCCATTGTCTCCTGTATTTGTAGTCTGTGGTCTGTTAGTTTCACCAGTAGTACCTTATCGTAGTAGTAATAGTAGTAGTATCATGTAATAGTAGTATTAGCAGCAGTACCATGTCGTATTAGTAGCAGTACCATGTCGTAGTAATCGCAGCAGTAGTACCTTGTCGTAGTAGTATGTCATAGTAGTATTAGCAGTAGTACCTTGTTGTAGTAGCAGTGGTAGTAGTAGTATCATGCCATAGTAGTATTAGCAGTAGTACTAGTAGTAGTACCATGTCGTAATAGTACTACCATGTCGTAGTAATAGGAGCAGTGGTACCTTGTCGTAGTAATAGTAGTATTAGCAGTAGTACCTTGTCGAAGCAGTAGTAGTAGTAGCAGCAGTAGTACCTTGTCGTAGCAGTAGTACCTTGTCGTAGCAGTAGCACCTTGTCGAAGCAGAAGTAGTATTAGCAGTAGTACCTTGTAGTAGTAGTAGTACCTTGTCGAAGCATGTAGTAGTACCTTGTCGTTGTAGCAGTAGTAGTAGTATGTATGCAATACTTCATGACTATCAAGTCATGAAAGCTAATGCTAACACTTCAAAACATAGCCGTTTACTGTTGTTTCCCCCCGTTAGCATTAGCTCTAGTGCTAATGCTAACACATCAAAACATAGCAGTTTACTGTTATTTTCCCCCGTTAGCATTAGCTCTACTGCTAATGCTAACACATCAAAACATAGCAGTTTACTGTTGTTTTCCCCCGTTAGCATTAGCTCTAGTGCTAACGTTAGCTTCCGTACCTGCTCTACTGTAGCCGGGTCCACGGACTGCAGCCGTGCCGCGTTCTCGTACTCGTCCTCGCTGTTGTTCCCGGCTCCTTCCTCCGTGTCCTGTCCGGATCCTCCTCCTCCTCCTGGTCCAGTCACTTGTCCTCCTCCGGTCAGAGCTAACCCTCCAGAGCAGGTTCCTGTCTGCCGCCGCCTCTTGCTCAGTCCGGGCCCGGAGCAACAGCTGCCTAACCCTCCTCCTCTTTCTCCTCTTTCCCCTCTTTCCCCTCTTTCACCTCTTTCTCCTCCTCCTCCTCCTCCGGCCGACACGACGAGTTCTCCTCCTCCTCCTCCTCCTCCTCCTCCGCTGCTGCTGTCCCGACCGTCTACTCCCGGTCCCACCACCGGTCCCACCACGGAGGAGCCGACGGGCGGAGGAGAGGCCTGCTGAGACCGGGAGCTCGCGTCGATGCTGATCCGCCCGGAGGACCACGGAGGAGGAGAAGCTCTCGGTCGGGCTCCGGCTCGGTGTTGATGCTGGTGAGGATCGGAGCCGCTCCGACGGTCGCTGTCGTCGGCGTGGTCCGAGACACCGACACCGGAGCTGGGCTTCTTCTTCGGGAGGATCGTCATGGTGGTGGTGGTGGTTGGTGTGTGTGTGTGTGTGTGTGTGTGTGTGTGTTCTGGTTCAAATGTTTCGGTTAACCGACCTTTTAAGGCTCTTAACGAACCGAAACCGACGATCAGGAACGACGATGACTCGGCTCCTTTTCGACGGTTTATTTAATCTTAACAAAAACAAACCGCGGCTCCTCTTCCCGTCCAGTCCACAAAACATCAACACAATCTGACGGAGGGCAGTGACGTCACTTCCTTGTTACGACGGCAGTTTTTTTTTTTTTACGTCAGGCCGTTAATCGGATCTTTATTTTTAAGTTTCTGTGTTCAACAACATTATATCAACTTTTGTTTGAATCAACTTTAATATGGACAGCTTATATAATAATAATAATATTATTATTATTGATAATTATATTGGTAATTATGACAATAATAATTATTGGTATTATCCTTAAATAACAATACAATTATCATCAATAAATATTATTATTATTATTATCAATAAATATTATCATCAATAATTAATATTATTATTGTCAATACATATTAATAATAATAATACATATATATGTATACA
>NW_022282177.1:7070-8322 GCF_004355925.1 Anarrhichthys ocellatus
TCCTGATCCAGCCCTAACTATAAGCCTGAGCCAGCCCTAACTATAAACCTGAGCCAGCCCTAACTATAATCCTGATCCAGCCCTAACTATAATCCTGATCCAGCCCTAACTATAAACCTTCTTAAATCTTCTATTTTAATGCCATAAGTCAGAACCAGGTCGAGGGTTAAAACAGTGATTGGTTTCTGTACTCTGACAGAAACCAATCGAATCTAATAATAAGATAAATGCAGTACTAAGGCTATTATTATCGACATCCACATGAATATTAAAGTCACCTACAATCATGACTTCATCTGTTTTAAAGACTTGATAAGAACTCTGACCTGGGGCCCGGTACACTATAACGAACAGAACTGGCTGTATTGTTTTCCAGGTCGGGTGTGAAAGACTACCAGGCTTTCAAATGAGTTATAGTTTAGTTTAGGTTTATGGTTTAATAATAGGTTTGAGTCAAAGCTATGTTTTATTGATAAAAAAGTTTCTAATGTAAAAACCATGCTTGTTCCACAGCTTTCTTTACCAGACTTCTGTTCTCTGTCAACTTCAGTCACATGATGTTGACACAATGTTCAGAGTTTACATTATAAAATATCATAAATCATATACGAGTTAGGAATCAGACACCAGGCTGTGGAGTGACAGTGTGTATTTATAGTATCCTCTCTCACACACACACACACATCTTCAGTTACAGTTGGTGCTCAGTGTCGAGTAATAACAATAATAAATATAATAATAATAAATAGAACAATAATAATCATATATATAAGAAATAGTTGTCTTCAAATATAGAGTCATACACTTCATACAAAATACCCTGATATTAATGTCATATTTCAGTGACTTGGTGTGATGTCATCGTGGTAGATTTAATTTGTCCAGAATTCAAAGTGACGTCTTCAAAAACGTCTCTTTGTTGACTACTGAGATATAAAAGAGTGAAGCAGAATATGATGTAAATATGTTGAGATTATAATCTATAACATAAATATATTCAGATTATAATCTATAACATAAATATATTCAGATCATAATCTACAACATAAATATATTCAGATTATAATCTACAACATAAAGATATTTAGATTATAATCTACAACATAAATATATTTAGATTATAATCTACAACATAAATATATTCAGATTATAATCTATAACATAAATATATTCAGATTATAATCTGAACATAAATATGTTGAGATTATAATCTCTAACATAAATATATTCAGATTATAATCTCTAACATAAA
>NW_022282178.1:0-2068 GCF_004355925.1 Anarrhichthys ocellatus
AACGTCTCTGTGAGGACACCCGGTTAACGTCTCTGTGAGGACACCCGCTTATCGTCTCTGTGAGGACACCCAGTTAACGTCTCTGTGAGGACACCTGAGCATCCATAGTCTTCTCTATCATGTCCATTGTCTCCTGTATTTGTAGTCTGTGGTCTGTTAGTTTCACCAGTAGTACCTTATCGTAGTAGTAATAGTAGTAGTATCATGTAATAGTAGTATTAGCAGCAGTACCATGTCGTATTAGTAGCAGTACCATGTCGTAGTAATCGCAGCAGTAGTACCTTGTCGTAGTAGTATGTCATAGTAGTATTAGCAGTAGTACCTTGTTGTAGTAGCAGTGGTAGTAGTAGTATCATGCCATAGTAGTATTAGCAGTAGTACTAGTAGTAGTACCATGTCGTAATAGTACTACCATGTCGTAGTAATAGGAGCAGTGGTACCTTGTCGTAGTAATAGTAGTATTAGCAGTAGTACCTTGTCGAAGCAGTAGTAGTAGTAGCAGCAGTAGTACCTTGTCGTAGCAGTAGTACCTTGTCGTAGCAGTAGCACCTTGTCGAAGCAGAAGTAGTATTAGCAGTAGTACCTTGTAGTAGTAGTAGTACCTTGTCGAAGCATGTAGTAGTACCTTGTCGTTGTAGCAGTAGTAGTAGTATGTATGCAATACTTCATGACTATCAAGTCATGAAAGCTAATGCTAACACTTCAAAACATAGCCGTTTACTGTTGTTTCCCCCCGTTAGCATTAGCTCTAGTGCTAATGCTAACACATCAAAACATAGCAGTTTACTGTTATTTTCCCCCGTTAGCATTAGCTCTACTGCTAATGCTAACACATCAAAACATAGCAGTTTACTGTTGTTTTCCCCCGTTAGCATTAGCTCTAGTGCTAACGTTAGCTTCCGTACCTGCTCTACTGTAGCCGGGTCCACGGACTGCAGCCGTGCCGCGTTCTCGTACTCGTCCTCGCTGTTGTTCCCGGCTCCTTCCTCCGTGTCCTGTCCGGATCCTCCTCCTCCTCCTGGTCCAGTCACTTGTCCTCCTCCGGTCAGAGCTAACCCTCCAGAGCAGGTTCCTGTCTGCCGCCGCCTCTTGCTCAGTCCGGGCCCGGAGCAACAGCTGCCTAACCCTCCTCCTCTTTCTCCTCTTTCCCCTCTTTCCCCTCTTTCACCTCTTTCTCCTCCTCCTCCTCCTCCGGCCGACACGACGAGTTCTCCTCCTCCTCCTCCTCCTCCTCCTCCGCTGCTGCTGTCCCGACCGTCTACTCCCGGTCCCACCACCGGTCCCACCACGGAGGAGCCGACGGGCGGAGGAGAGGCCTGCTGAGACCGGGAGCTCGCGTCGATGCTGATCCGCCCGGAGGACCACGGAGGAGGAGAAGCTCTCGGTCGGGCTCCGGCTCGGTGTTGATGCTGGTGAGGATCGGAGCCGCTCCGACGGTCGCTGTCGTCGGCGTGGTCCGAGACACCGACACCGGAGCTGGGCTTCTTCTTCGGGAGGATCGTCATGGTGGTGGTGGTGGTTGGTGTGTGTGTGTGTGTGTGTGTGTGTGTGTTCTGGTTCAAATGTTTCGGTTAACCGACCTTTTAAGGCTCTTAACGAACCGAAACCGACGATCAGGAACGACGATGACTCGGCTCCTTTTCGACGGTTTATTTAATCTTAACAAAAACAAACCGCGGCTCCTCTTCCCGTCCAGTCCACAAAACATCAACACAATCTGACGGAGGGCAGTGACGTCACTTCCTTGTTACGACGGCAGTTTTTTTTTTTTTACGTCAGGCCGTTAATCGGATCTTTATTTTTAAGTTTCTGTGTTCAACAACATTATATCAACTTTTGTTTGAATCAACTTTAATATGGACAGCTTATATAATAATAATAATATTATTATTATTGATAATTATATTGGTAATTATGACAATAATAATTATTGGTATTATCCTTAAATAACAATACAATTATCATCAATAAATATTATTATTATTATTATCAATAAATATTATCATCAATAATTAATATTATTATTGTCAATACATATTAATAATAATAATACATATATATGTATACA
>NW_022282178.1:7068-8320 GCF_004355925.1 Anarrhichthys ocellatus
TCCTGATCCAGCCCTAACTATAAGCCTGAGCCAGCCCTAACTATAAACCTGAGCCAGCCCTAACTATAATCCTGATCCAGCCCTAACTATAATCCTGATCCAGCCCTAACTATAAACCTTCTTAAATCTTCTATTTTAATGCCATAAGTCAGAACCAGGTCGAGGGTTAAAACAGTGATTGGTTTCTGTACTCTGACAGAAACCAATCGAATCTAATAATAAGATAAATGCAGTACTAAGGCTATTATTATCGACATCCACATGAATATTAAAGTCACCTACAATCATGACTTCATCTGTTTTAAAGACTTGATAAGAACTCTGACCTGGGGCCCGGTACACTATAACGAACAGAACTGGCTGTATTGTTTTCCAGGTCGGGTGTGAAAGACTACCAGGCTTTCAAATGAGTTATAGTTTAGTTTAGGTTTATGGTTTAATAATAGGTTTGAGTCAAAGCTATGTTTTATTGATAAAAAAGTTTCTAATGTAAAAACCATGCTTGTTCCACAGCTTTCTTTACCAGACTTCTGTTCTCTGTCAACTTCAGTCACATGATGTTGACACAATGTTCAGAGTTTACATTATAAAATATCATAAATCATATACGAGTTAGGAATCAGACACCAGGCTGTGGAGTGACAGTGTGTATTTATAGTATCCTCTCTCACACACACACACACATCTTCAGTTACAGTTGGTGCTCAGTGTCGAGTAATAACAATAATAAATATAATAATAATAAATAGAACAATAATAATCATATATATAAGAAATAGTTGTCTTCAAATATAGAGTCATACACTTCATACAAAATACCCTGATATTAATGTCATATTTCAGTGACTTGGTGTGATGTCATCGTGGTAGATTTAATTTGTCCAGAATTCAAAGTGACGTCTTCAAAAACGTCTCTTTGTTGACTACTGAGATATAAAAGAGTGAAGCAGAATATGATGTAAATATGTTGAGATTATAATCTATAACATAAATATATTCAGATTATAATCTATAACATAAATATATTCAGATCATAATCTACAACATAAATATATTCAGATTATAATCTACAACATAAAGATATTTAGATTATAATCTACAACATAAATATATTTAGATTATAATCTACAACATAAATATATTCAGATTATAATCTATAACATAAATATATTCAGATTATAATCTGAACATAAATATGTTGAGATTATAATCTCTAACATAAATATATTCAGATTATAATCTCTAACATAAA
>NW_022282179.1:0-8320 GCF_004355925.1 Anarrhichthys ocellatus
TAGCAAGAAATGACACTTTGGACCATCAGGCAGGTTGAAAAAAAAAAGATAATAGTTAAGGGCAGATTATCTCTATTTGCCTAATAACAAGTTAAAACCAAAAATGAATGCACTCATAATGTTGGTAATAATCTCTCACTGCAAAGGAAATCTGAAAAGGGGAGGTGGTCTGTAAACTGTGATGAATGTTAACAGCTGAAGGTTGAAGTAATATTCTCAGTTTTCTTTTTGTTTGTCCAACCTGGTATGTAAATATTACTGATAGCAATGATGGACATGACTAAGGCTACATCCACACTACTACATTTTCGAGTTTTAAAACAAAAACGATCAGCATCTGTTAGGATCCCTGTCTGCTCCTAGTTTGTGCTCCTCTGTTTTGTTATTGTGGGCCATGTGCTTATGTTTTGTTTTTGTGTCAGCCTACAGTTTCCACCCCCGTGTTCCGGCCACTTCACGCCTCTCTCCTTAGGCTCAGCTGTGGCTCATTCCAGTGATCGCCGCTGGCTGACTTAAATACCTCGGCATTTCACCGGCGCGTCGTCAGTCCTTCCGGTTACCAGTCTGGTCATCTAAGTCTGAACACCCATTTCAGTGAAGATCGTTACCTGTTTATTTTCTGTTCCTTCAGTTTTGAGTGCGGTCGAGCTTCCCTCCCGACTCCGGAGGCTACCTGTCCCGGCCTCGGTTGAGCTTCCCTCCCGACTCCGGTGGAGATTATAGGAGTGACTTTAATTTGCTGGACAGTTAGTCTTTGTTTTTTGTTTATTCTTTCTGTGACTCCTCCTGCAGTTAAATAAAGTCTTGGCTGGAGTAAACCTGCTATGCGTGCGTTTGGGTCCACTAACTACACTACCACATAACAGCATCGTTTTCAAGATGATCTCCGTCCAGACTAAAACGCCTGAAAACGAATATCATGTGACTATTCATGTACACTGGGCATTCGCGTGGATGCCGGTGTAAACAGGAAGTGGATTGGTTGCTTAGTTTAAAAAAAAACGACAGAGTAATAAAGTAGTCTTTAAGAATGAAAGGTCGTGTTTGATACTTAAAATCTTCTCTAAAATCTTCCTCTATGAACTCAAACAGACACATTTCATGGAAAGTTTTAGATGTTTTATTTTCAGACTTGATTACAGCGCTGTGGGTCTTGCTCTATATCTCTCACATCACATTTACTTTAAAATGAACACTTACACATAAATGTTTACTAGATTATGGGTCCATAAATGTGTTCAACAAACGTCTCTCACTCGTTTCCTCGGTTTTGTTGTCTGTTCTCACTCGTAGCTCTGCTGATGTCTGAAGTCTCTGTCATACTGGACAACAATCAAAGTCCGTTTTGTGTCCGTCCTCCCTAAAGCCATTAACAGTGACTTCAGACGTCCGCTCCATAGCGCTGATAACGCAGCTGGACACGCCGCTCGCTAATCGCTCCAATAACAGCTGCTTCCTACGTAATAATGCAGACTTTAACTGAACAACAGCTGCTAGTAAAGACAACAAGGTCAGCAACACCTGTAATCAGTTGTCCATGTTGAATTAACCTGGTCATCGATCGATTATCAATGTTGTTGTTTATGATTTTCCGGGAACCGGTCACGTGATAGGGGCGTGACGAATCAGGGAAGGACACATCGTGACTGCTAAGAACCAATCAAGTAGAGAACATGGGTGTGGGCGTCATCGTTTCTAAACGTATCCGTTTTCGACCGTCCACACGAAGACGTAACCCCGGAGTTTTCAAACTTATCCATCTTCCGGAGCGTTTTCAAACTTCTCTGTTTTCAGTGCTCGAAAACGCCGGCATAGTGTGGACGCTCAGTGTAAACGTTCCAAAACATATGCGTTTCCAAATGGAAACTGAGTAGTGTGGATGTGGCCTAAATACGACCCATTGATGTAAAAAACCTGGCTGTGAAAGATTTGGCGATGCATACTGTACTCAAGGTTGGTAGGTATATGAGGAAAATATTGGTCCTTAATTAAAAATGTGACCTTCCCTTATCACCTCTGTTGTAATGAAAATGATAGACTTGGATAAACACTCGTCAATGGGCGACTCTTAGGAAAATCATAGCTGCAGTAGATAGCTTAGTCTTAACTGGAAGCTTTAATATAAAAGAGTAGATGTGTTGATCCCTAAATGTGAGGCCAGCAAAGGATCTCTGAAGACTGAGCCACTGACTGACTCAGGTAATGAATGAATGTAGAAACACATGAATGGGTGACTGAGCTGAGTGAGCTATCTCACCAGTGTACGGCCCCTCCTTGTCCTTGCGGCTCTTGGTGAGTGAGCAGTATGGACGTCGCTCTTTCACTTCCATAGTGCTTCTGCTTGTGCTGCTGGCAAACATACAGGCATGCTGCTGTACAGCTGCAGAGACAGAGAGACAGACAGAGAGTCAGGGTTGTTGGACTGAACCTGCAAACACACACACACACACAGACAAAGGAGTAATCAATGACAAAGTGAGAACAACAACAAGGCCATTACATTTTAATTTAAACTGACATCAGTGCACTGTAATCAACGACAACTACTACAGCAACAGTGTATACAGTATGTGCTCCTGTGGTGACTTGATTAAAACATCACCATCTACACTGTGTGTATTTCTCTGTGAGCAGCAGCACGCTCAGCTGTTTTGTTCATTCCTATTGGTAAACATGGATACCAAAGAGACACATTCTGCGAGCCGTGCACGTACAGTGTGTTCATACAAGGCTTCACGCAAATGCAAAAATGCATAGAGGTTAATTCATATTATACAAACATCCATTTGCGGGATTTGCCATTTTGTTTGATCAAACATCATGCAGACATTCACATGTAATGTCATTTGTCTCTATTTATTTTGTTCATCAATGGATTGTTCATTATCCCCGCCAGGAGATTATGTATTCAGTTGTGTGTGTATGTATCTGTGTTGTCTGTCCACTGCTAATCGTGAATATCCTACTATTCAAGGTTGTACCCAAAGTTTGTTTGTCGTCTCCAAAACTATTTCTTTACATCTACAGAAAAAATAGTTCATAATGTGAATGCATATCACTTGATTGTGCCATCTGGCATTTAAGGTATGTAAACAAAAACCTTGGAGTGTAGTGGGGAGGCAGCACATCCCTGTTCCCTTTGGTTGTATTATACAACACCTAGCAGTAATAGAGGTGGCCTGAATACATATTAAGTCAAAATAAATGGCTGACAAGAGGCAAACAGATGCACTTCTCAATTAATGAATTGATTGTTTAAGTAGTCTATTTAGCAGAAATGGCCACCATTCTATTGCTGTATTGATGATTAGCTTTTTCCCTCTTTTTCATATCACAGTAAATTGTATCTCTTTGGGCATTGGACTGTTTGACAGACAAAGAGACCAACATTTTGAAAATGTGATGGGAACTTTCCTCTTTTTTCTCACTTTTAATAGACTAAACAATTTAAGGATTTATATATAAAAAATTGCAGCTTTTACTTAATTACTGTACTATGACAGGAGTGAAAAATGCCCATGTAGGCAGTTCAGGAACACACCTGGTGGCTGTTTTAGCCAAAAGACGTCAAGAGCAAAAGCATTTCAAATATCAAATTCATGTAAGTGCAGTGTTACTTCAAGTGAAGTGCTACAGTGAAGTGACAATTAATCTACATTCATAAGGAGTATACTATATATATATACTGTATTTATATCTACATTTACATACATGGACATGGACAGATACCTACATGAGGCCATGACATTAGCCTGAGAAGAAGAGTCGATAAGTTTGAACCGCGATAGCTTTGTCTCGTCTAGGGATTGCTGATTGTCAGTTTATGAATTGAGTGACCAGGCCTTCTGGTTTTTGTGCCACTCTTTATGCTGAGTTATAAGTAATGAGGTAGAATTGATGCTGCGATGGGACAGTAAGCTGATGGGATGGATCCACAAGCTGTCAGCAGTTCTTTGAGTAATGTGTGCCTCTTTGGATATCGAGTCACCAGCTGCTGTCACTGGGGAGTTTTACAGTGAGAGCTTAACATGTGCCTTGGTAGCTTCTTAAACACATAGAAATAAGTGCTGGCATTCAAAATGGGTCTGGCTTTCATGCTTTGATGGATAGATGGACGGAGAATAGAGGGTGATAGCACACACATAAACCCAAAGGAGAAGAGGAGGTAGACACATGGCAACACCAGCGATAACACAGCTTATAAAAGCCAGGTGTGATAAAATGTACGGCAATACTCATTTTGACTTTCTTGAGACAATACTTAATTCAGACAGAGATAAGAAAGTCAAAGGACTGAGTGAGAAGAGGGTTAGTTTTCAAGAAGAGACATGAAGAGAAGCTGGGAGGGGGGGGAGTAAAGACAGCCAGTCGTGGTCAGACAGCTTTATAAACCTTCAACTTAATCTGAGACACTGAGCCTTAAATCCCCTACTCTCTGGACCTGGATGCATGCATGTGTGTTTGTTTGTGTGCTTGTGTCATGATGCACTTTGCTGTCCGGACTACTTGGTTTATGTATTCTATTCTGCTTCAAACTACATCTGGTATCTGCCAGAATTAATGTCTTTTTGTATCATCTTATCTTTGATGACAGCAGGACAAGGACTATCGCTGTTCTGAAGTACAAGTGACCCAAGTCATTCATTTACCATACCTGTTTCTTCTCCATTCAGAGTAACACACCTGAGTTAGCTTACAAAGGGATTGAACCCTAAACATTAGAGCCACCACTTCACCTCACCAACACACCTTTGGACTGCAGAGAATCAGCAGGAAGCCCGCTCAAACGTAACAAGATCATGCAAAGTAAAAAGAAATGCTCACCATCGAGCCACTATGAGGCCAAGTCCTAATGAGATACATGATATTCATACATTAACTGCTGATCTGCATCGGGGTGGATAATCATGGTGTGCCATGCCGTGATCAGGGGCTGTGTTGGCGGGGGGCCCCTGAATGATTCAGAGGAACAGGAGGCGCTGTATGTATTCATTCGTACAGAGCTGTTGTTTAGCGGTTTCCTTCTACTCACAAACCAACCTTAACAGTGGAGTTTTGTTTCATGCATACCATAATATAGAATGCATTTTGATGTTACTAAATGAAGCTTAAGCGCAAGTTCCGTCAGGAAGACACTCATTCATAATCTCTGTCTCTCCTCTCCTTGTAATTACTCTATCAGCTGATTGGGGGCGTGCACTGTTAAGTAACCAACCAGATTCTGCACACGCTTTCCTTAAGCCAATCACATTGTTGCTGTCAAACTTTAAATAGGGTTCTCCTCTCTGCTGCTGTCAGTTGTCATTTCAGCTTTAAGCAGATGCGACCCTCCTCCACCCCAGTCCCCTCCAGTCAGCATCACAGTCATGCTCCTGATTCATCATCAGATTGCAGCAACTCCTTTCACCACCACCACCAGTGTCAGGACTCCAGGGGGGATTAGGCCTATTGGACCTCAGTATCCCTACCCTCGCTGATATTACTTCAGGATGGAGTCCAATCGCCAAAGACTTTGCACTTTTCATATTTGATGCATGTATAATAAATCATTGTTAAATTATAAAACGAGTCTCTCCTGATTGAACTGACAGTATCTGATAGGGATGTACCGATACCAGTATCGAGTATCGGTCATGTACTCGTAATCATAAAGAGACTTAACCAAACCCAATACCACTTCACGGCAACGTGAAGCTAACCTCTTGTCAGGTGAGCAGGTAGCATGGAGGAGGAGCAATGTCAGCAGTTTGGAGATATTTTACATCCCTCGTAAAAACGATCATTTACCGTGAATTGTCAAGATTAGTGCCTTGCATGTAGGGGTGCTGCGGTTGAAGTGCCTACCAAGGCACCCAGCTGTAAGGATAAACGATGCCCAGACAGGTTAAATCCATCATTTACTGCCAGCTGCAGTGTAAGCACAAAAAGGACAACTGTCCCCAGTTCACCTGTCCAGGAGAGTTGGCAGCCACACTGTTTGTTGCATTGTCGAGGACACATGCAGACACATTCCCAGTAAGTCTCCACTTTATTAGTTAGTTTAGCTGAGAGAGAAAGAGCGGGTGATGAGGAGAATGAAGTTATCAGTAATGTCATAGCTGTAAACGTAGCAGTGCAGTGTATGTTTAGTCTATTTGTCCGTGAATAAATGCTACATCTCCTCAAGACCAGAGCCAACTCCCTGTGCCTTGCATGCTACTTGCTGGTTAAAGTGAAGGGGGCGACGGGGGTGACAAGCCACTCCTCTGAGTTTTGCTCTGCTGTTTTTTTGTTGTTGACATTTTCAATATTTCTTTTAACGGTTTGTCTGACAGCATTTATCGGTCCAAATTCTCATTGCCGGTTGAACAGTAAATTATTTTATTATATCCCTATTGCAAACAAACTTGAATGTTAAAATGTCAGCAACAGCACTGATGCAAATAAAACATGCTTTTGAACTCATTGAAGTGTAATGGTATTAATGTATATTTACGGATATGAGTATACTCAATCATATCCGTACTCAGTAGCTATGACATACATTCCCATGTTTTTAACTGTCTTCTGACAAAAAGTGGCAAACCAATCTATTCTGACCTGTAGTGTCTCTAAAATTGGTCACTAATCCATCATTTTTGGGGCATAATGAGTTATTTCATGTCAGTTCCTTAAAGAAACTTTCAACTCTAAACAGTTTTTGCTCTATGTTCACTCTCATTTACATTAGGGGTGGGGGGGGAAACTGATACAGCATAGTATCGCGATATGTTGCGTGGCAATATTGTATCGACACACGGAAGCCAAGTATCGATATTTTATTTCAACTTTTTAGTACTAGAATAATAAAATCAATTGCTTTTTCAGTCCACTAGGTGGGACTGAGTTATTTTCTGGGGAGGTCAGCAGAGGTCCCGGGTCAGCTTGATCGGTCAAAACAAAGATGGAGACATCGGAGAAAGAAATCAGAAATACGCCATCCGCGTTTAAATCAAACGTCTGGACTTATTTTGGATTTTTTAACAAGGGAATTTTTCCCTTCACGCCTTGCAAATCACGCCTTGCACGCCTTGCAAATCGCACGTGTCATATCCATGTCCTTTTGGACATATCCATGTCCTTTTGGACATGGATATGACACGTGCGATTTGCAAGGAGTGTCATATGAAAATACAATACTCTGGGAATACTACGAACATGAGGGCTCACCTCACACGCCACCATCCAATGACGGCCAAGCCAACGTTAAATCAGCTCCTCCGAAAAATCAACCAACACTGGACACACTTAGCTTGACAAAGCATCCATACATACATGCTCAAGACACTGGAACCTAGGTATATGACTCCATCGCGGCGTTTTTTTCACCGACACAGCCGTGCCCAAGCTCTACAGAGAAGTGAAGCTTAAAGTTGAGGAATAGTACAGCAGTAAGGGTTGCATTAACTTGCGATGCGTGGACTGGACGTCAAGGGCAGTGGATTCCTATGTGACTATAACAGCACAATATCTCACAGGGGACTGGCGACTGCTGTCTCACGTTTTCTCCAAACTAGAGCAGTACACGTAAGTCACACCGGGGCAAACATTGCAGACCTGCAAAATGCAGCACGAGAATGCGGGATTGCTGACAAAAACCTGGTGGTTGTAACCGACAACGCTTCTAACATGGGCATTGCCGTTCAGTTAGCAGGATACCTGCATGTGAAGTGTTTCGCTCACACGCTCAATCTGGCCTCACAACGGGGGTTAAATCTGCCACCAGTAGCCAGGCTCATGGGGAGTTTGCGGCACATAGCTGGCTCTCTGCCCTTGACGTCCACGCATCGCAAGTTATACTGAGTTATATAACTCTTATATCGTACTTATAGAAGTTATAGACACGTTTGCATTCAGTTAAGTTGGATTATGTAGACTGTAATACAAACAGTTCAATATGTCAGGTGCATGCAACATTTATGACATTGTCGGTCAGTCTGTCTGCTTGACAATCCCATTTTGCTGCAATAAAATGATTGAAGTGAGATGAACAGACTGAAAACTTTATCTTATTAGATAAAACATGTTGACAAAGTTTTCCTTTGGGGGCATCATTTGCAGTAGAAAAAAGGTAATAAATTGCAATATATCGCAATATATGTTATTGCAGTACTCAGCATATCGCAGTATCGTAATATCGTATCGTGACTTAAGTATCGTGATAATATCGTATCGTGACTTAAGTACCATGATAATATCGTATTGTGACTTAAGTATCGCGATAATATTGTATGACTTAAGTATCGTGATAATACTGTATCGTGACTTAAGTATCGTGATAATATTGTATTGTGACTTAAGT
>NW_022282180.1:0-8308 GCF_004355925.1 Anarrhichthys ocellatus
TGTGTGTGTGTGTGTGTGTGTGTGTGTGTGTGTGTGTGTGTGTGTGTGAGATTGTAGCTCTCCAGCATGTGTGAAAGTTGTGTGAAAACATTGACTTTTTAAAGCACAGCAGAGTGGCTACCTGACACAAGGGAGCAGGAGAGGATGTGAACAAGATTAAACGTGACCGGTCTGAGCAATGACCTCCAGCCAAGGAGGGCTCAATGTCAGGCAAAGACAGCCCCCTCTGCTGGCTGCCAGTGTGTCTTTGTGTCTGTGTGTGTGCGCACGCGTGTGTGTATTTTTGTTTGTGTGAGCAGAACTCTGATCTGAACTGTCAGATTATTTTATGTCTCATCTTCCCAGATGACTGCAGATCAGGGAGTGGCACCAGAAGAGAGCTCCACTTCAGACTGATGTACAATATAAAGGCGTGACAGATCCTCACTGGGTGTCATATGTACTTTATTTAACCTTCATTGCAAGTCATGAGAGCAGCCAATGCATTTCTTTCAGGGTCAGTTCACCCAAATTGAAACATTAGAACTCCTTTGCGGTGTAGAAATAGTTCCCATAAAATCAATTCACGCTGATGTCTGCGGATCATCCGCAGTAACAAGGACACTGCTTTTGGAAAGACGCGTTGCAACGTCATTCCTCAATGCTGTGAGTTCCAAAAATGAAGTTCTTATCTCCTGGTGGTTGAAACTTCAAACCAACGACATAAAACCCAAATTATATACCTGGTTAGATAATACTAGAGAGAATTAAGAATTGTTTTGTGTGTGTGTGTGTGTGTGTGTGTGTGTGTGTGTGTGTGTGTGTGTGGTTTGAGCGCCAATGTGTAGTCCATTATCCAATAACATTACAATAATAATCCTGAATCTAAACTAGTTCTATTATTGTATGTGAAAATGTGCTGGCTTTCTTAGCAAACTAGGTATCTTTGGGGTTTTTAGGGGTTTGAATATGCTGGGATAGATTTGGTTGAACTGATCACTTTTATAAACAAAAATCAACTCATAAAATCTTAAAACATATTTGATTCTCTCAGTAAAAGTGTGAAAGGGAGAGAAAGGCAGTCTTGTTTTCACACGTGTTTGCACAAGTGAGCCAACGTGGCTGCTGTCCGCGACCGCTTTCTGTGCCGTTTCGCCCTTGTGACTAGTGCTCTGATTAAAGCTCGATACATTGCGCCATAGGTGAAAGCGACACTACAGCGTCCCCAGCCTCGCTCTTCCTCCACCATAATGGAAGCCATTTAACACAATCACACTGAAATCAGGAGCCAGCCAGAGTGATTTGTGTGCTCGCTGTCTGTGTGCCGTGTGCTCGTAGATCAAGCCGTGCTTGTATTTTTAGACTCGTCTTTAGATAGACGCTCCGGCTCGACGGGCACTGCTGCTGTCCTGTTAAGTGATGTGTGCGGAGAGAACCTTTTCAGATTTGGAAGTGGGAGTTTTACTGTTTTTTTTCCCCCCTCTCATATATCTGTGTGGGAACAGCAGCTCCGTGGGTGATGGACTAAGAGTGTGTGAGCCTCTGTTCAGATCAGTAACTGGAGCCGCAGCTTTTGAACAAGGCAGCCTACACATTGCAGCCAAGGGCTCTGCGACCGGTCGTGATGGAGAGCTAAAGACATGCGCTGCCTTTTTTATTTTGACTCACAGAGTGAATCTTTTTTTGGGGGGGATTGTAGAGCCGATGTTATATCCTCCCAGGAACGGCATCATCGTGTATTATGTCACGTTACGCATTCAGCGGCTTTGCACCTTTTTGAACATACTGTTTAAAGGTGGAACACCTCCTGCATATTTTTAGTATTGTTCCTGATTTACAGCTAGTTGGCTTCAGGTGATGGAATGCAGGACTAGCAGAGGTGGGGAGAACATTTCTGGCGGTGTGATTTTCTTTTTCTTTTTTATAATGAGATCAGGAGAAGACATCTGTGATCTCCACTGAGCCTCCGGATGTGAGCGAGAGCCAAGATGCACACGGAAGTACGTGGCTTTGCAGGTGCCAGACGAGATGTGTGTGTATGTGAGATAGAGAAAGAGAGAGAGAGAGAGACAGGAATAAAGAAAGAGAAGCTATGGGATTGTGAATTTCCTCAGCTTCGTCCAGTGACCTGTGAAATAATGAAAGATCCAGTGAAGAACATGGCAGTCCAATCTGCACAGATAGATTCACCTTTAAATATTTCTCTCAGACATGTTTCTTTTATATTTTTTAAACTTAAAAACAGTGTCCACTGTGTGATGGGTTTGTCTGCACATGACTGCGTTTGTATGCGTACGTCCTCTGTTGGCACCTTACCGTCCAGCAGGTGGCCTGACGTTCCGGGCAGCTCGCCACGTCATGCACACAGTTGTGCTCCACCTCCCGCAGGACAGTCAGCATCCCTGCGTGACCCGAATCCTGCACCAGAAAAAGACTGCTGCAATGTCTGTCTTTTTCCCATTCATTTATATTGTTTATTATGTCTGTGCAGTCGCAATGTCATTCAAACAACAAAAGTATTTGTGGGTATAAACATACAAACAGCATAGTCACAAATTTGACAAGTGTAGGAAAAGAAAAGTACAATTATGAGAGTTAGAACATGTAAATACAGGGGGATAACGATGCATCTGTAAGATTGCTGTCTCATGTTCAATAGTTATTTGATTTTAGAAATAGTTTGGAGCCATTATTCTATTTTTTTAAGTTTTTGAAACTTTCATTTCGTTTGCATTTCCTGAGACACCTTGGAGCTGTAGTGTTCAGCAAAAGTCAGCCAAACAGGAATTTATTTATTTTTTTCACTCTCATCATCACATCTGTTGCTCTCTTGGTCTCTCCTAAGATGCGACAGTTTCCTCCATGGCCACTATATGACTTCCGAGCAGCAGAGTAAACGGATCAAAACAACTCGGTGCATCACGACTGTCACACTTTTATGAAATATGGATGTGGTAAATGTGTTAGTATTACAGTCGAGCGTCTCTTGGGACGGGCACGTCTATGAACGCTCTGGATGTTGAAGAGAATTCCAGGCTTTGGCAGTGTCCGCAGACGAGACAGAGAGGAAATGAGTCCAGTGATGCCTCTTTTAGCGTGACCTAGCTCAGAGTTATAGATTATAATGTAATGGCAGAATTTATAAACCGTGACCCAGCTTTGTACCGTGTCTGTATTCTTTTTTTTATTTGAGGTAGATGAAGGTAAAGCAATGCTCTCATTCTCAACACATTTGCCATTTAATAAGCTCCTTTAGTTTGTTATTGTTCTTTCAAATAGATAATATCTCTGTCCACTCTTCTCCTTGTCTTTAAATACAACATTCTTCTTTGGTCATGGGAAACTGAATCCTTTATTCACTCTTATGAATGTTCTCATTATAATTGGGCAATATAGATAAAATCACAAAAGTGACACACAGCCTGATATAGCTCATTTAACAAATGTAGTCATATTTTAAATTGAGAGACCATAGATGAAATGAACCACACTCATGTATCTTTTTGGCTAATCTGCTTAATTAAATACCTGACAATTCATTGATGCCAAAATACTTCCATGCATCAGCGCCTTCTCCTTGAACACATTGCTTGTACTGGCATCATTTAACTGGAGATGTTAAAGACAGCGGCGTGCTATCACAAGTGTATATCAAATGTATGTTGCATCGCCTAATCCTTCCTTGCATTTATATCTTAACCTTTTTTGTGCTTCTTTTAAATTTCATATAAGTTGATCTGCATCGTTTTAATTTGTGTTTAAATTAAAACGATGTGCTTCTGTGGCCTAAATCCTTCCATTCATCCCTTTCTCCTCCTTCACTACATATTCATTTCTGTCTTTTCCTTCCCCTCTGACACAGCTGGTTCCTTTCATTCTCACACCCACAAATATTTTTCCTTCAGTCCCTTTTCACACCTTTTAAGATTCATTTCAAGGATTTTATTTTTATGCATTTTCCTCTGTCTCTGTGCCCTCAGTGTGTGCGTCTCGCTGCCAGAAGTTCCTGATTTCGCGGGTGGGGGAGGACTGGATCTTCCTCATTCTGCTGGGGCTGCTCATGGCTCTGGTCAGCTGGGTCATGGACTACGCCATCGCCTTCTGCCAAGAAGGTGAGACACAGAGAGAGACACAGAGAGAGAGAGAGACAGAGAGAGAGAGGAAAGACTGCGGTGAATGAAGGGCTGCTCTCACAGAGGCAGGAAAGTATTAATGAGCCATGCTTTACAGCAAACAGCTGTAAATGGTAAATAATAACACAAATTGTGGCAGAATTATATTAATCTTGCGCTTATGTCTTTCATTAACATTTAAAGGATCAATAAATACCATTTTTACTTACACATAGCATCAAATGCATCAATCATAACGCAAAAAAGAAAATCCTCTGAAATGATTAACCTGTAATGCAACACATCCCGATAGAGATAACTTTGTGTTGTTTTAATTCAAAATGTTAGTCCCTCTTTCTTTCTCACATCAATAAAATACCTGTAATTGATGAAAATAACAGAGTACCACAAGTGTTTTGAAGTCTGAATGTCTATCCATGAATATATGAGCAGGTGTATTCATGAATCATTTTCCTCTGTCAACCTCTGTTACTTTTAACCTATTTCTTTTTTTCTTCAAATGATGTTACTTTACACTTATCCACTATGGAGAGTGTTTTAGAAAAATCTCTGCTTTTAGGTGTGAAGAATGCCGGCATAAAGAACCGCTTCCTCAAATGAGTTTCATGGAATAGTAGATTAGATAGGAAGAGAGCTAAATCCCCAATCATGGCGAGGCGGCCACAAAGCTGCTGTAGGAGCAGAAAAATGCATGAATAAGACAGAGAAGGGAGGTCAAAGGGCATTAATGAAGAGCAGAGGAATCGGGTGAATCTATTCACAACCGCTAAATCATGTTAGACGGGGAAACTGGCTGTTAAATGGTTTAGTTTTCTACCGCATTATACTGAGATGAAGTTGTGTGTGTCTGTGTGTGTGTGCAGCACAGAAGTGGATGTATGGTGGACTGGACAGCAACATGCTTCTGCAGTACATCGCTTGGGTCACCTACCCTGTAGTGCTCATCACTTTCTCAGCAGGATTCACACAGATACTGGCGCCTCAGGCTGTGGGTAAGACATACACACACACACACACACACACATACATTTCAACTATTGATGCACAAACACATGTATTCATGTCTCTAATTCCTGGTCATATTTCTGTTTGTATAATGTCATTGGCTCTGTAATGCAGCATAAGGTCCTCCAAGGACACGTGCTGTCCGTGTCGTAGTGGTCACGTCTGCAGGAAATCCATGCAGTATAGCTGTGATGAGATGTGCATACAGAAAACTATATGAATATCAATCAGCTCTTCCCCTTCGCCCCCCCCCCCTCGCTCTTCATTTATTCCCCTCATCCTTTTTTCTCTGTAATTTCTTCCTTTCAACTCGTCTTTTCTCTCCTCTCCTTCATCCGACCCGACGTCTCTTTCCTTTTCATTTCCCAGGTTCAGGTATTCCTGAGATGAAGACCATACTGAGGGGGGTGGTCCTGAAGGAGTACCTGACGTTTAAGACGTTCGTGGCCAAAGTCATTGGTCTGACCTGCGCTCTGGGCAGCGGGATGCCTCTGGGAAAGGAGGTAGAGGGTTTCTTTTTCCATCTCATCTCACTCCATCACAGTCTCTTGGGCTGCACAAATTACACATGACAGACGGCTTTGACAATTTTTCGAAGTTTCCTGTCGGGCAGGATTTAATCATCTTGCTTCTTCTAGTCTCATTAAAGTCGCTGCTGGGAAAATAAAAAAGTGATTTGTTGCTAATAACGCTGGCGTTTCCCCATTCGGGAGGTTCTAAAGTTGTTTGAATCTGAATCTGAGCAGGCGTTAATCGATTTTGAGTAATGCCCCTGAACTCGAGTACAGCATGCTCTACTGGAATGTGCTTTCAGTCATATCCTGTCTGCTAACATCCTAATCTCTCTCCGTCCTCTCCCTCAGGGACCCTTTGTTCATGTTGCCAGTCTGTGCGCCGCTCTCCTGAGCAAATTTTTGGCTCCTCTTTTCGGCGGGATTTACACGGTGAGGACAGCGACCACATTTACAAAAAGACATGCAGATTTCCTGATGCCCAAAGTTAAACCTGTATGAGTTATTTATTGAACCTTTAAGGACCTTATGTCTCTAACTAATCTGATGATTTAATCCCTCAGAGATTAAATCATTGAGGAGTCTTAGTGAACATACCATAATATTTATGTCGTTGGTGTTGCTCTCGACACTCAATTATTAAGAAATATTGATCATGTTTCATTCACTATGTTCAAATTCAGTGACACTACACATCAGCGACAATACATTCGCCAATCCAGCATCACATGACAGATTGCAGTTTTAAAGAATTTTAAAGAATTATGTCCAAGAGTGACACAAGAACTTCACTTTCATGCTTTCACCTGTACGTTAAAGGGTAAATCCACTTAAGGGGGCCGTACTTTGAAACATCTATGGTCAGCGTGTTCCAGACTTTCTTTTTTGCGTAGCTGCTTCTCACTAATCGGCCTCGTCTACTTGTGCGTCATGCTTTTTCAGAATGAAAGATCAATCTGAACTTTTGCCAAATTATCAAAAGTCCACTAAAATATAAAGTAAAGGCATTTTGATTCCATATTACAGTGTGAAAGTTTAGAGAGACAGCACACACACACACACACACACACACACACACACACAGAGGGTAATCACATGCTACAAAGGTTTCCATATTTAATCGGGTTCAGAGCAGTTACATGGTGCATAATCACCAAGAATCAAGTGCATCTTTTTCTTTTTTTTTTCAACCTTTATAAATCCAGGAAAGTTTCATTATGATCAAAGCTATTTTTTACAGGATTCCACTATTTACACACATTTACATCAGGGAGCTGCCCACTAAAACAGCCGCTGAGCGTTAAGTAATCTATGCAGGGACCATCACATCACAAGCCCACTTCTTATTTAAATCCAGTTTACTGCTGAAGATTTAAGTAGTTGAACATTTTTTTGCAGTTAAAATGAATTGTTTCTTGCACTGGAAATACTGTATCTCAACATGACATCTCTTTGTCTATGTTGAACCAGTTACAGTTATTATAATATAGATTTTTTTTCACTGATTTGAAGTATTGCATGGTAGATTTTAACCTTTGATCCTTCCACTTATTGTAAAGAAGGGGTCTAAATAGTTGCTGAGAAGAAATGAGAATGGGCAACATTTACCCACATGGAAGGATTTCCTTCATCTTTGTGTCTTTTCCTTTGGTCCTCAAAAGGTGCGAAGCTGCAAGAAAAACACACACAATCAACGTTATTCTTCAAAATCTCGGTGTTTTACTTGACTCTCTGCCGTTCCCCAGGACACACTCTCACCTCCACTTATGTGAGACCACACGCTCGGCTTCTGCCTATTTCTGCAGCGGACAGTGGGCTATGCTTCTCCTCCATGTGCCAGCAGCACCATCATCACCACCATCAGTACGGGGGAAGATAGACCGCAGTGATGAGGAGGACGAGAAACTCATGTCAGCACAGTTAGAAAAGACTGAAATAGTCCAGGCGTCGACTGTGCAGCCGTTAAACATAGTCAGTCTGGGGAAAATGTTAATTCAGTTCACTGCCGGTGTTTGCTGAAGCTCATTCTCCGCTTGTTTGATTTTGTGTGGTTGGGATAATAAGTTGGCTGTCCTCCAGGAGCAGAAATAAAAGGTAACCTCTACACTCACACATATTTTTGTCTCTTTGTGCCCCCCCCCTCCACTTTGACTGCTAAAGGAAGAGCCCTTTGAGGGAAGCAAGGTATGAAACGCACGAGACAGATAGTTTCTTTATTGCCAATTCCATCAACATTAATAACCTATGCTGTCCATCTCAGAAGCAGAGAGAGATTGATGCTTTTCCATTTGTCTGCGCTGTTTGATTCTGTTCAGTGAACCGTCAGAGCGAGGCATCGATCTGTGCCGTCTTTGCTTCTACACAAACATGTCATTCCCATGATTTCATCACTCAATCCTGAGTTTTTTAATTATGGCCACAAATATTATATATAATATATAGATGTTGAATGTGCAAAAGATACAGCAGCTTTAAAGCGTAACTGTTGCATTTGTAAACAGTTGGTGAATTTTGTTTTTCATGAGAAATGCTTTTGTCGTGTATTGCGTGTTTGTGGCATTTGCACGTCCATGTACACCTGTTGGGATGTGAGTGTGTGCGTGTGTGTGTATTTGCTTGAATGCATGGCTCTGTGTGTGTGTGTGTGTGTGTGTGTGTGTGTGTGTGTGTGTGTGTGTG
>NW_022282181.1:0-8305 GCF_004355925.1 Anarrhichthys ocellatus
ATTGGTTGTGTATTGGTTGTGTATTGGTTGTGTATTGGTTGTGTATTAGTTATATATTGGTTGTATTGGTTGTGTATTGGTTATATACTGTATTGGTTGTGTATTGATTATGTATTGATCGTGTATTGATCGTGTTGTTGTTGTCCCACAGAGAGTCAGTCAGAATCGGAGCAGATGGCACCAGAAGCACAAGACCTCAGCAGCTTCAACACCTCCAACGACTCAGGCTCCGCCCCCACGTCGGATAGCCCCGCCCCCTCGGACCAACAGGAGGGGGATTCAGCCCAGTCGAGCCCCGCCCACAAATCAAGCCGCGGTTAGTCCATCGGGGGAAAAAAGACTTTAATCGATTAGTCATATAATTAAAAGTTAATCTGCCATTTGTTTCCAGAATATTTGGGTTTTGTTGAACTTCCAAAAGCTCAGAAATTTTCTGACATTTAATCGACTGTTGATCAAGAAAATAATCTACAGATTAGTTGATGATGAACATAAAGAAATGTTTTCATTCAAAGACTAAATTCCTGGAAGATACATTCTGGGTTAAATGTACACATTTCGATGTAGATGTTTTTAGGATGTCTGTTGACGTGTTATTAAAGGTTTCGGTTCTGAAATATGGTTTTACTGCATTTTGTTCCCGTCTCTCACATTTCTGCTGCAGACGATCTAATAAATGCATAAAATGTCCCAAAAAAACTTTATTTCAGAGTTTTTTGAAACATAATTGGAAGTTAGGGGTCATATTTAATGTTATTTGTATTACAGGACCTTTTATTTATTATTACACACCTTGATTTAGTTGCATTATTGTTCTTGCTGCAGGTTGCAGTCCGGGTGCAGACCAGCAGGATTCAGACGACTCAGAGCAGCCGGACCAGCAGGGGGCGCCAGAGACCAGAGCAGCACCGGGGAGACATCCTGCACAGAGCAGCAAGGTAACGTCACCTGAGCTTCACCTCATCAGAGTGTTTACCTGCACTCAGACACACCAGGTGAGACGTAAGAACCTGGTTTACACGTAGCTCATGTGTTTACACGTCCACAAAAGGATCTGACGTTTAAGGAATCAGCTTTAACCGGATAATGAAGTGCATATAAACACACTTTGTTACCTCTTTATGCTTTCACGCTAGGGCTGGGCGGTATGACCAAAAATGCATATCACGGTATTTTGTAAGATTCTGGCGGTTTCACGGTATATCATGGTATTTTTTTTTTTGCGTTAAAGCATTAATTAATGAATGCCGAAAAAGAACCGGCCGGACAACAGGCCAGCGAGCGGTGAACAGCTGTTTGTGTGGCGTGTTTTCCGTTCCGTCACTTCCTGTTTCCTTCGCCTACATTCCCCTGGGTCCTAAGCCCCTCCATGTACAGCTTCTTATCACCCTCTATGTACCAACGTACATTTATAACAAATACCACACATATTACGGTAATCAGCGTTGCATATGTGTCTGACCTAAATACCTTTTGTTGTTCAGTCTGTGTTCATCCTGCATCGCTCTGTTCTGTTCTTTAATGTAACGTTACTGGAGCAACAGAGCCTCTCCCAGCTGTCCGCAGACTGTTGTTAGCGAGCTGTACCCAGCATGCAGTTCGGCAGTGAAATATTATAAATGTACAATTATTAGTGCTACAAATTGTTTATGTGTCACACACTGTTGTGTCGTGGTGTTTTGCCCTGTTAAAGAGCGTTAGTTGTGGGTTATTAATTGTTGTTATGAAGTTATAACCATGACTAGGGTTCCCTCTCAATACACTTAAGACAACTTGCGCCGACCACAGTATTCACAGTCAATTGTCTGATCCACACTCTGGAGCAGTAGGTAGCGGTAATGCACCAATAAGATGGATGCCATCTGCCGTAAAACTAGAAGAAGAAGAAGAAGAAGAAGAAGAAGAAGAAGAAGAAGAAGAAGAAGAAGTAGCAGCGCTCACAGCGGCGAACAATATATTTTGCATACAGAAGTATGACGGTATATGAAAAATTCATATCATAGCCCTATTTCATGCTCTTTAAACTTCAAACTTTTGCACATTCTTTAGTTAATATTTTGCACCTTCCATCCTCTTAGTTTTAAACAATACACAGCTCTTCTAATAATAATAAAAAAATATTTTTCTTTTTTTTGTAGATTTGCAAACAATTGTTTGTTCAAGATTTTTTGACTTGTTCTTTCTTCTCTTTTGCTCTGTTTATTGTGACCGTTATTCACCAAAACACCGAGAAAAGTGAAGTCAAAGCTTCAAGTGTTAAAGCTGCATTCTCTCTAGTGTCCACCAGGGGGCGACTCCTCTGGTTGTATAGAAGTCTATGAGAAAATGACTCTACTTCTCTCTTGATTTATTACCTCAGTAAACATTGTAAACATGAGTTTATGGTCTCAATCTCTAGTTTCAAGTCTTCTTCAATACAGCATGATGTTCATTTAGTACATTATGGTCCATTTAGAGTCAAACAGACCATAAAGCAGGGGATGCTTTAGGGCGGGGCTACACAATGATTGACAGGTCTGATTCTGATGAATCTCTTGGTCTCTGATGTTCTCTTCAGGTGGACAGCACAGACGATGACGACTGTCACAGCAACAAAAGTCTGGACCTGAACTTCGGCAAAAAGCTCATCGACTTCAAGCTCTCCACGTCCTCGGGCCCGGCACAGGAAGAACAACCTGCATCATCCTCCTCATCATCATCATCATCCTCCTCTACCTCTGCTCCACAAGTAGCACCAGAGAGCCAAGAGAAGGAGAAAGGAGCTACAGCCTCCTCCTCCTCCTCGTCCAGCAGCCCAGCGGCGAAGCAGCAGCCGGAGTACAAACACGTGTGTCGAGTGTGTAAGAAGAGCTTCCGCTACGCCACCACGCTTGCTCGCCACGAGAGGGCGCACCTCTCCGAAGAGACGCCGACGCTGCCGGAGGAGGAGAAGCCGTCGGCGAAAGAGGAGGCGAAGGAGAGCAAAACACCGACAAAAGAGGAGGATGAGGTGGAGGAGAAAGAGGAGGAGCAGAAGACGGAGGTGGAGATGGAAGAAGCAGGAGCGGTGAGCGAGGGAGGGGAGAGCGGGGAGTCGGAGGAGGAGGAGAAGGAGAAGGAGGAGAGGAGCGACGAGGAGGCTTCGGAACCAAAGAGTTTAGAGGGAGGAGAGGCGACAGGAAGACGACTGGACAAGAGGAAGAAGATCTGTAACGTCTGTGGGAAGAGATTCTGGTCTCTGCAGGACCTGACCCGACACATGAGGTCCCACACAGGTATTCATCTACTCATATATATATATATATATATATATATATATATTTTAACATTTTTGTTAATTTATTTAGATTATTTAAATGATTTTTTGTAATTTGATACATTTTTTAATTACATGTTTTTACACACACAGTGCCTTGTCTCTATTTGTATTTTCCTGCATGTCTTTATAATTTGTAGACATAAATTATTATTGTTATTATTATTTTTTTTGTCTGTTTTGGATCTTTCTGCATATAAACCCCCCTCCCCCCCTCCAGGTGAGCGACCCTACAAGTGTCAAACCTGCGAGCGGACCTTCACCCTGAAGCACAGCCTGGTTCGTCACCAGAGGATCCACCTGAAGCCCCGCGGAGCCGACGGAGCCTCGGCCGCCAACGACGACGCCAGCGAGGACGGAGACTCCTGCGCGCCGACGCCGCCCTCCACCTGCCCGCCGTCGGAGAACGAGAGCGAGAGACTCAAGGAGCTGGAGGAGGAAGAGGAGGAGATGGCAGACACGCTGGAGGAAGAAACCCCTGAAAAACAAGCTGGTGTGGATTCAGAACCACCAACGACCGTCACCACTGAAGAACCAGCGGAACTTCCTGCAGAGTCGACGCCACAACAACAACAACAACAAGAAGAACCCTCCTCCGACACGACTCCCAGCCAACAAGCTACTGACACAAAGACAACTACTAACGACGACGACGAAGACCTGAAGTCGACGCCCGAATCGAACGTCTCCAAAGACCCCTCCCCATCGTCCTCCGGCTCTCCCCCAGAGGAGTCCGCACCTGCTGCCCCAGCAGAGGGCTTCATCCAGGGGCTTCTGGACATCCACACCAAGCCCCCTCTGGAGCACATGCTGCCCAACGGAGAGCCTCCTCTGGTGGGGGTAGACTAAGGGTAAACCCCCCCACCACCACCCTGGCTGTTCAAACCAACGTCACCACAGTGCCATACGACGGACAGACGCTACACCATTGATGACGATGATGATGCAAAAAAAAAAAGCCCGGGAAAAACTTTTTTTGATAGAAAGACGAAAACCTTGTTTTCTTGAAGTGCCTTAACTACTAGTCCGACTTCTACCAGATGTTTTTTGCAAAATCTTTATCCGCATTATTACGGAGGGATGGATCTAATTTTTATAGCTTTTTATGATGACAATAAATTTGCATTATTATTATTATTTCTTTTTTTTGTGCGGGGAATCTATATTTCAGCAATAAAATTTAAAAAAAAGAATAAAGTTATGATTTATTATTGTTTGTAGATTCTGTTTGAGGATTGATGATCAACTTATGAGGCACAGAAGGAGACGGACGAAGACCGAGATGGACTTCTGTATTTAAATCACAGCTAGGCTCCGCCCCCAACATTTAAAAACCAGCTTCAGATCTACAGAGAGCGGACTAGTGAGCGGGGGGGAACCTGTTTTTTGTTTGTTTTTTTTTGTCCGCCAGCTTTTTGTAAAAATAATCCACCAGCCACTTCTCCGGCTCCACCGGCCGTTTTTAGATAATATTTTTGCATAAAATCAAACTGGTCGAAACCCAGTTTCACCAGCAACATGACGACTTCCACTGGTGGCTGGTGGCTGTTTCTTACTGTGCGACAAAAGGAAGCTTTTTTTGTAACTGGAATAAAAGAAACACCCCCCCGCCTCCTCCGTCTCTCTGCTGGCTCACAAAAAAAACACAAAAACATTCACGAACTTGTCGAAGTCGCATCTTTGTGAAATGGGGGGGGGGGGGGGGCAGATGTAGTGTTGATCATGTTTGTTTTTTAAACCAATCACTATTGATCCCTTCATCCCTCAAAGCCACCCTGTGAGCTGGTTTGTGTGTTAATATTTTCTCATTCATAATCATTCTCAGTTGATTCCATGTGTGTACAGAGAGTTGAACACCTGATGATATGATGAGTATTTTGTGTGTGTGTGATTATCAGTGATATTTAGGTGTAGGGAGGGGAATTGTTTTGTGGATTTTTTTTTTTCTTTTTTAAACTGAACAAATCAATATTTTTGTTGTGTGTGACTCCCACCTGTCTCTCATCATCGCCCCCTAGTGTTCATTTAGGGTTTATTACAGGGCCTCCAAGAGTGCTAACGTATTTCCGCGGCTAACACGTTACCCAGGTTCAGTTTACCTCAACTTCTGCTTTTTAACTGCAACCATTACAACAACAGACGAGCAGCTCTGTAGGCAAACCCTTTAAATCGTATGTCTTCCTAAACAGGGCTAGCGGGGCTAATTCTTTGCTTGCCCGGTTTCCACAGTGGGCCAAATCAGAGCTAGCCAGGGCTAACTCATTAGCATGGCTTCAAACACTGCTAGCCAAGGCTAACATGTCTAAAGTAGTTACTGGCTTGGCTTGCACGATGGCCCAGGCTAAACAAGCAGCTAACCAAGGCTAACTCAATATCAACAGCAGTGTGGAATAAAAATAGCAAGTGCTAAGTCATTGCTAGCCTGGTTAGTGCAATGAGCCTTAACACACACAAACACTGAGTTTATACAAGGGCTAACAGCTAGCTGTCGTTATTAGCCTGTGATGGCTAAATGGACAAGCTAACTAGGGCTAACTATCCAGACCAGACAAGTTACCCAAAACTACCAATGCCTTAACTTGCTTAATTTCTCTGGTACGGCCAGTTAGCCCTAGCTATCTCCTAGCATTAACCTTAGCTTTGTGCAGTGGGCCCTTTTATATATCAACCACAGACTCGGTTTCTAGCTAGCTAGGGCTAACTGACCAGTTGATCAAGCTAACACGTTGCTAAGTTGGCTAACTGCATTTCTAGCTAATAGCAGGTCTAGCTAGCCTCCTTCCAGTATTAATATTAGTATCTTGATTTGGCCCTGGACCGCTTTGGTACCGTTTGTCCATATTTAGCTCCACTTTCTTCTACGTGAACGTTAATTTGTGGACTTATTGTTCCTCTTTCCTGTCCATCCAGAGACAAACGGAAGAAACTTTTTCTACTACACGACAAATACTTTTTTAGAAACCCCTAAACGTGGTTATAGATTTGGCGGTAGAGACAATCAGTTGTGATTATCAAATGGAAAACAGATGAACATTTAAAAAAATGTAACCCCGCAGTCTCGGTATGATTTGTCGGTTGGATGAATGAATGGCGACGTGGAAAGATGGATGGCGAGTTTCGGGGGGGGGTTGTTCCTAAACTGTGTTACTCTGCTGCACACACAAACAGACACAAGGACAAGGCGCTTATTCCCCTTTGCACCATCCCAACCGGACAGTTCTGATCACTTATTGATCCTGATATCATGACCAGAGGGAGGCGGGTAGTGTGTGTGTGTGTGTGTGTGTGTGTGTGTGTGTATGTATGTGTGTGTGTGTGTGTGCGCATTTTCTTTGTCGTGTGAAGATGAATATAGCAAATTTCTTTTTCTTGTACATTTTTTTTATATATATATATATCAAGCAACCTCATAATCAAAAACAAATCGAACCTCAGTGGCTCATAACGGAACTGTAAAGCAGCGACGGGCAGCCAATGTAGTCGGCCAAATGGCGAGAAATATATTGAACAATTGGACCGACTCTCTGACTGACTGGACGCTGCTGTGAACTGGCACTAACAACTTCCAAAACTACTACTACTATTTCTACTACTAGTACTACTACTACAGTGGAATATCGCAACACACAATCAAGAGAGAAGAGAGCGAGAGAGTTACCTCTGGTTTGACGGGGCATCCAAACCATCTTCAGCATTACTAATCCCAAAGATGGTTAGCGCCTTAGCAAAAAAGCTACATTTTGGAGTTAATGTACTAAAAACATCAGCTCTACCTTTAAAAAGTTTGTTAAACCTTTCTGGAAATATTTGAATTGTTTTAGCAGTTGTGCCTCCTACTTCCCCGGAACATGCTAGAACTAGTAAGTAATAACATGCGGTTATTCGTTAGCTTGGTTGCTAACGGGACAAAACGTTCAAGCGTCCTACTTTGAAAAAAAAAAAAAAAGTTTTTTGTACCATTGATTCTTGATTTTGCTTTTACAAAGCAGTTAATACACCAACTGAAGAGGTTTTTTTAAGTAGATAATGCTACACAGCTAAAAAGTTCCGTTAGCTTTGTCCAGTTTCAGCTCTCCGCTCTGTCAGAGGTTAGCACTGTGGAAACAGTTAGCTATTGTGGTGAGATAGCATTTCATTTTTCATTTAACGTTCCTTTATTCAACCAGGTAAAAGTTTTGCTGCGTGTCAAAGTCCACCAAAATTGAAGCCGACGGTAATTTAATCCACCAGTCACGACGTATTGAAATTAATTAATTTCGTTGAAAATTTGTTTGTTAATCATCTAAATGCAAAGAATTTCAATGCTTAATCACAAAAACTCTGTTCCAACACGGACATCTGCTGGTGAAATAAGGCTTCTATTAAATGACTTCCAGTAATTATGAGATACCGTATCTAGATTTTTGGATCATTTTGATTAATAATTAATTCAGACTTTTTGACGCTTTTTTATAAAGTTCATATTCGTGACGAAACTCTCTCTTTCTCTCTCTCAACTGTTTAATGTCTTGTTAGCTCTATCTGTACATCCCTCTTCCTCTGGAATGTGTACGTCTGACTGTGTGTGTGTGTGTGTGTGTGTGTGTGTGTGTGTGCACGGCCATATGAATACTGGACTTCCATTCGAATGCACGTGGACTGTTTTTAAATGTATTTATTTGGAGCCCAGGTGTGTGTGTGTGTGCGTGTGCGTGTGTGTGTGTGCGTGTGTGTGTGTGTTAGTTTCTACAATGACTTGAGAAGAAGCCATGTATTAATAACAAAGTATCACATTTATGCTGCAGAACTGTTTTGAGGAACTGATGGTTTGGGTTGTGGACTAGCCGGCTTGCCGTAGGGCGCGGCGGTGCGAATCGGATCGGCAATAAGAATCCCTCTGAATCCAAATAAAAGCTTTATATAGATCTCCTGTGTATGACAACATGTCTGGGTTTGTTTATTTTTTAGTTTGGCTGAGAAATGATTTTTTTTGGTGTCATTTATTTTCTGACATTTAAATGTGTATAAAAC
>NW_022282182.1:0-8303 GCF_004355925.1 Anarrhichthys ocellatus
AGTCTATGCCGCCGGCGATCGGCATGCCCGGGCCTCCCGCCCGACCCGCCGCCCGGTCTGCATAGCACCCGACCCCGATGCTTGTCCCTGCGGGTGGTGGGTCCACAGGGTGCAAATAAAACTTAACACAATCTAATAAAACTTAACACTCAAAGTCACCTAAATTTAATTCAAATGAATAACGGTGCTTTTCTGGATTGTGGTGCTTCACATTGTGGATTGTGGTTCTGTGTGTCTGTTGCACCACCAACTGTCAACCGGGTCTCTCCACTAGCCGACGCTTACCTGGTCCTTGAGGTTGATTGGAGGAGCTTTGGAAAAACAACAAAATAAGTTATCAAAATTATGCAGATGACACATAATGTTACATAACCATATCACCAGGAGACTATTGTCCAGTACAAGCACAGAGTCAGTGCATTGGACCAATCAACAATTGAATGTGGTAGATTCTTCTTCAATTAAACAAAGACAACACTGGGGTAGTTGTTTTTGAGTAAAAAGTAGAAGTCAGCACTCTGCTTAGATCAACAATGTTGAAAACCAGAGACCAAGACAGAAATCTAGGTGTAGTCATGGACTCACATGAAGACAACCACAAAGTCAGCCTACTAGCACCATAAGAATATATCAAGGATTTAAGATTTATGTCTCAGCAGGATTTATAAAAACTTAATTTATCTGGAATAAACTACCAGAGTCGGCTACAACTGTCACTTCTTTTAAATCAAGGCTGAAGTCTTTCTATTCACCGCTGTCTTTAGTCTTGTTTTCTATTCCTCTCTTATTCTATTTTAGCTTGTCTTACTTTCCTGTTGTCTTGGCTCTTTAATGCTTTTAATTGTATTTAAATGTCATTGTGTGTCGTGTTACTTTTGTCTCAATGCTTTTGAGGTCTCGTTTAGAAAACTTTGAATGGCCTTGTTGCAGAAATGTGCTGAATAATAATAAACGTACCTTCTCTTTCCTTGAGGGGAACTTGGGGGGATGGTACAGGAAGAACTAGAGGAGGAGCTAGAAGACAAACTAGAGGAGGAGCTAGAAGAAGAGGGAGAGGAGGAGCTAGAAGAAGAAGGAGAAGAAATAGGAGTGGAGAAGACACAAGAGGAGGGAGGAGATGGGTCACGGCAAGTGGAGGAGCCAGTCCTGCGTTGTGAGGCTGGGATCCTACGGAGGATGATCCGTGGGGTGTCGGGGTGGTTGGAGTCCGGGACGAGGAAAGTCCTCCACGTGAAGCGTTGTCCCGCCTGAAGGTTTCAAAAAAATAAATACAACCATCAGACCACTGCTCCACATCATGGAAACAAACCAAGGACTGTTACATCATATAGACTTTCTCACATCACATATTGAATTAAGGAGGATCAGTGCCCCTATGCAGTAATAGATCTCTCCCAGGTGTGTGTGCAACGACCACTGCTGTAGTTTTTGATTGAATAAATACAACCCAAAATTGTGTATCGGACACGTTTTAAATCGCAATTTAATCTACGCAGACGTGTGACTCAGCTCTGTGCTCGTAACCGAGATTTCAAGTCTATTTCTTTTGACAATACAGAAGTAAACGTGATGTTGATGCCCGATAAAAAGGCTCAGAATAACTCTGTCTCTGCAGGCAGTTCTGTTAGCTGTTAGCCAAACACACCGTCCAAAAACAGTTAAAGATGAGCAAACCGTTTTCTTCTTCTTTGGACATTCACAGAACATTCGGAATATGAGTCTCAATGGGAGATGATGAAGAAACTTATCAAAGTGTTAAAATAACTGTGTGACGTTCAGGTTCTTTGTTCTTACCGTGCTCCTGGTTGGAGGGACTGTGTCCGTGCTGCCAGGGCTGTAGTCTGGTGGGGGACTAGGTGAGGAGCTCATCAGATCTCTGATCCTGAGGATGGTCCATAAGACGCCGGGCCGGTAAGGGTCCGGGACCTGGACCTGGACGTAGGTGCACCGTAATGCCATCTGAGGGTAAGAACACACACAACCCTCAGACCACTGATCCACATCATAGTCATTTCTCACATCACATATCACATTGAAAGGATCAGTAGCACAAAGCAGTGTGACTAGATAGAAAGTAAATGTCATACAATAAATGATACGCTCGCAAAAGTATTAGCAGAAACAAACCCAGTACAGTGCAACATGTTTGCATTTGTTTCAGTGTTGTTACTGCAGGAGGCCTTCCATATGTCTACATGCTGCATGAACACAGTACCACTGATACAGTTTCACTGAACACAACACAGTTTACCGTCACATTATTAAAATGACACCTGACCTGCTCTGATATTCACACCACCATTTTGTTTTCATAATTCATGAGCACATGTATTAGGCTGTGTATTGTACTGATTTCTATCAGCTGTTTATTGTAAACATTAATATGTGGGTGCACGTAAACACGTGTGTAGATAATTACTATCAGTCTGGATGCTTTATTACAGTTTACACAGAGTACATCTACACTCAGATACATTTTACACAGCGAGGTTTACGCCAGACTACATTATTTTTTTAAAAAAAAGGTAAATTTAAAGCGGTCTTGCTGATTGATTAAAAGTCAGAAACATATCAGCACTTTTTCTATAGAAAATATCTTTTAGTGGTTGTTTCACTCTGCTGTTCATCGTGTTAATATTCAGAGCACGAAGACATAAAAGTGACACATTTATGAACAACTTTATGTGTAAAATAGCCTCATATATGAAAAATATCACAAGTATGTAGGAAATGTGTGAATTGTGAGTTAATATGGATTAAATATATTATCATGCGTGCATCACTTGTGATCCGTATCACCTAGAAGTTATATAAATATAAAGAAACAATATTTTTATTAGCATTTCTCAGTTTAAGCTAACGCTGGACGGTCGGATCTATAAAGCTAACGTTAGCTAACGAAGAAAGCAGCTTTGGTTCAGATAAACTTGTTTAAACTTGGTCTCAACAGTCAAAAGTCAGTCCTAGTGGATTAATATACACTGATAACTGAAAATATTATCAATATTTGGATAAACATCGGTTCAGAAAGTCTCTATAAATACATAGAGAAACACAAAAAACAGTGGTGGAAAAAGTATATAAATGTTTTTTCCTGCAAATGTTTTCAAACCTTTATCAGCAAGTCAGCGATGCAAAGAAATCCTGGTTTGAAGGTGTTTCTTGGGAGATTTCGTCGAGTGAAAGTAGATATTTCTGCTTTTTCTGACTGATCAACGGTTGGAACAGACTGAATTTAGGAAAATGCACAATTTGGTAAACATGGTAACGATGGAACGTTCAGGTCCCTGCTGAGAACAGCCTAGTTCTTACCTCAGAGTCTCCATCAGGTCCTCAAAAGTCCTCCGCTGCACAAACAGACATTAAATACAACTTTAAGAGGAATATCCCTGTCCACATGAGCTCAAATAATACAACTACTCTCCTGTCGCGTTTGAGAGTCACGTGACATGCCCAGGGGTTAACCACACATTAAGTCTCCACTCAGGCCTATTTAAAAAAAACACGGTCTCATATAATGTCCAATAATATAGAGATGCATGTTTGCATGGAGGTTTGAGGGTGTCAGGTTGGACCCTGTCCTTGGTCCTATGTGGTCCTCCAGTATCCACAGATTGACAGCAAGTGGACCTGCTGTTTTCACAGGTTTCCTATATTGTTGTGATATATTTTTTAGAGACAGGAAGCCAGATTTTCAAAATAAGTGACACAAACATCAGTTTGAAATAAAATGAAAACATATTTTCTGAGGTTTGTTTACTGGTCCACATCCTGTCTGTCTTTGGGCCATCGTTGGACAAATGTCTCTCCAGAGACAACACATTTACACACCCCTGCATCACACCTGTATTACTCTCTTTGATCCATTTTGTTTTGTTAAAGTAGAAACTTGATGTAACTTTACTAATTGATATTGTGCATAGTGGCATGTATGCACATGTTAAATTAGTTGTTTAACAAGTACTTGTGGGAAGAAGCAAAGTTAGTAATGTGCACGAATGGGTTCTTTGGTCCGAAATACTCTGCTAGGATGAACACTGTACACACTTTGGTGAACTTTTTGTCTGGTATTGCTAAGTTGGCCATTTGGCTAACTCGCAGGAACCGGGCTCAGAGTGCGGGCAGTGTGGAGCTGGTACCGGTTCTGGAGGGACTGCTGAAGGCCCGACTGAGTGTGGAATACACTTACTATCAGATGATGGACAATGTGCAGGTTTTCAGCCGCATTTGGGCTGTTGGGGCGGTGTCATGCTCCGTGGGGGAGAAGGGAGAGCTGATTGTTAATTTATGATAAGTTTATATGTTTCTGTCCTCAGATGAGTTGTTTTATTATTTATTTATTTTTAATTGATGATGTGACAGTGATCTGGTGTCTCCTGGATCAATTAAGGGAATTTGAAAACCCAAACCTCCTCTCTCCTTCTGTCCTCCTCTCCCCTCCCTCTCTCTTCTCCTCCTGTCTCTAAAAGATAAATAGAACTCAAGTTATAGTTTAAAAATCAGGTGAACAGATTATTTATTCATCAAAACGTGTGTGTGTGTGTGTGTGTGTGTGTGTGTGTGTGTTAGACAGACAGACAGAGAGAGAGAGGGAGATCACATAGAGCAGAGAGCCAGTGTGAGAACAGTGGTCTTGTTGTGATGAAGTCAGCGAGGCCATAGCCAGTCAGCATCTGGCTGTGAATTACTTCATTCAGATGACACATGTGCTCAATATGCCAAACTGGGAACTTCCGAGTGCCCTGGGAAAGTGTTTGAGCCAACAAATGCAACAAGGGAATACACTAGTTTTATTGTTTGGGAGCTATGATCACAGTCATCTCATGAGGTCCGTCAGCAGGCAAGGTTGACATATAAAAAGTCCAACCAATTTGTAAAAATGTGTGATTGAATTATGCAGGAATTGTATATAGGCATACCTAATAAATACATATTTTTGTATCTTATATGCTAACGAGTACCTTTCTACTCACTATATCACTGAATCAAGCTAAAGTTGTTGCCCTTGCAGCTCAGAATCTACTAGATTTCAGTAAAATTAGGTAGGGTGATCCTTGCCTGATATAAAATTGTTTATTAGTTAGTTTAATGTAATGCCATATTTGGAAATAATGATAACACCGAGGGAACAGGGGGTTACCTCCAACGCCCCATCACTGTTCAAAGTACACGCGGAACCCACCGGCTAGACCGTGCGGTAACATCCAATGAAATACTCTGATGTTAGCACATGAAGCAGTACAACACAATCCAGTTGCTATTGGAAGCCAAAGATCAGTAATGTCAAGACGCTTCGCTCTCATTTCCAGCCAATGAAAACCACTGTCTGTTAGACCGTCAGACCCGAAATATATTGTCACAGGGAAGATCCTACAAACTGAATTATATAGAACTGTATATAAATGATACATACATGAATTAATATTATGAGAAAATCCTCGTAATACAACACGACCAACATAAGACATAGCTATATTTTGCATATGCGAGAGGAAACTCCTAAATGTGTAGTTGTCAAAGCACTATCAGTAACTTACAAAGACCCTAAATATTGATGCATTCCGCATGCATTGCAACTGTACATTTTCTGGAAAACTAGAGGTGATGTTACCAATTTGTGACTGTGTCCTCCGTATTTTAGCGAAGCCGGAAGTGGATAGGGGTGAATCCTCTCACTTCCACTGGCTACTTTTGGCCGCCTGTAACAACAGCAGCATCAGACAAGGGATAACCTAATGATGGAAGAATTTGAAGGTGAACGAAATTGACGTTTATGTGTTTATTTATTTCGATGTTTCGTGGCAAAGTCGAGCTTACAGCCTCTCCATTTTCATTATTTCAATTTGACGGATACAGCACTGCATTAGCATTCAATTTTTGTCAGCGACCTCTTTTTGTGTGTGTGGGATTTAGCCTAAGTAATGCTAGTTTAACGTCAGGGCCGAAGATGAAGCTAGCTCCGACTGTCTCTGAATGGGTGTGATCCCTACATTAGCCATAGGAGCTATCCAGTGTTAGCATACTGCTACCTAAAGAACCGTGACATAAATGAAAGCATAGTAGTGCATTTAGCCCTTAAATGTAGGTAATAACGTCTGCCGTGCCGTTATGCCATTGTGGGAACAACAGTATTACATTTATGTGAGAGAACATAACGTTTAGCATTTAACTATGTGTTGTCGCCAACAAACCCAATGTTTGTGTACAGCTGGTAAAGATAAAGGTGGCCAGCTGTGGTGCATTCATGTTATCTGTGATATAAAACTTCCTTCACTATAACCAGAATTGCATCTTTTATTCTTACAGACAATGATGCTCCTCCTGCTGGGGATCTGACTCAATGCGAAACCTGTAACAGATCCTTCCTCCCTAAAGTCCTGGTAAAAAAAAATATTTTACGTCTTATACGTGTAAGATTTTAGTCTACATGATTTAAAACCCTGACCAAGGACTTGCTGTAGTATAATGTATGTAAATGTCGATAATGGTTGGCTGCTATGTAATAGAATTTGTCACCAAGGAATCAAACCCGAAAAAACAAATGCTGTGTTTGTACACTTGAAGCACTATTGAGATTACTTACAACACTTCTTTACATAATTGTTGTTGTGTAAAGCATTTTGTACACATTCTTATCTATATAGTAGTTACAGACATAGATAAAGACAAATATGATGCATATGTTCATTAATACCACTATATTTGCTGTCATCATTACAGTCTGTGTTTTGCTAACATGACTAAAACATAATACAGAGATGGGTTTTATCACATAAAAGCTACAATGATCTCAATAAGAACATATTGTTTTCCTGTGATGCCAATACACACATTTGTGCACTTCTACAAGCACTCAACCGAATTAGTTGTCAAATAATGTGTTATGCATTTGTTGGCATGTGTGTATTTGTGTGAACAACTTTGTAGTTTGTATTTAGATTTTCCTTGAAAGATGTTTTGCATTCTTTACTTCACAGCTGTCACAGAAATCACACATGTCTTGCTCTCTGACTCTTTCAAAACAACAAAAAATAATCATTTCCGAATTGTGATTGAGACAAAATGGCAGATAGGGTAATAGAGAGGCACAGATCTCAAATGTTTCCCAAACACATGTCGAGACACATTACGTTTGTGTAGTTGTTGTGTCCTGTGCATCTTTTTTTCTCTCACTACAGCAAAGGCATGCGAAAATCTGCCAAAAGTCAGCAACCAAAAGGAGGAAGGTTTTTGACTCTAGCCGACAGAGAGCTGAGGGTACAGACCTCCCCACGCTCAAACCCCTCAAACCAAAGGTAAGACTACACCTTAGGGGGGGGGGGGGGGGGTTCAATTTGATTTAATAGGAAGAGAAAAACTGCTCAAAGTTGTACATCTCTGTGTAGAATCTCTGTCCGAAAATAACTGCAAGAACAGTTTCATGACATTTGAATATGTACAATTCAGCCTATATAAATGTAGGCGCTTTCAATTGTATTTCAGTCACAAGGTTCATCTTCTACTGGGAAAGTAAGTTGATTTGTCTTTTTTTTCATTTGTCCTTTCTTTCTGTGTACATTAGTTTTTAGTGGCACGATTAATCAGCTGAAGCCCAAATGGCGTTTCCTCAGATCCCTCACTGTTTCTGGCTTTATAGATACTGGTTTCCCCTCTTTGAGCCATTGGCTTAAATAGTCTGGATGCGTGTCAACTCATACTGGTGGTATTAACAAACACACTGAATCTGTGGTATTTTCCTTTCCTTTCCACAACTAAAAATCTTAAGATGTAGCCATGATAATTTCATTTTCTTTCAACATAACTGTGTTGACAGTATGACCCCCTATCTTCTCAAGCTGCACTGATTCTTTTGAACCTGTTGTAGACTTATACTCTTACTCTTTGACAACTCACCTTCAGAATACAGAGCTCGGCCAAAAGCTGTCTGTCTGTTTGTCTTAGTTTGTTCTTGTAAACTTCTCTGCTGGCTGAGACAAAGCAGCCAGGACAGAGGACAGGAGGAATGACATACTACTGTATGTGATACCTGTGTTCTTCATTATTATCATTTATAAACTTCACTCAGGACAATTTAGATTTGTTTCCAGTCATTAGTGGCTTTGCTGTTGTAAACATAGCTGTTGCTGCTCTAGAACCAATATTTAGTTATACCTAAATTACAAATAACTTCTATTCCTGTTCAGATCATTTAGTCATGAAAAAGTATTGATAAGAGTGGCTCCTTGTACTAAAATCCTAAAGATACCTATCCGTACCTGAAGGCCACATTTATATATATATATATATATATATACATATATACA